>NW_022437566.1:0-3389 GCF_009761245.1 Sapajus apella
TTCTTCACATTTGTAGGGTTTCTCTCCAGTATGAATTATCTTATGTGTAGTAAGGTGTGAGGACCGGTTAAATGCTTTCCCACATTCTTCACATTTGTAGGGTTTCTCTCCAGTATGGATTCTCCTGTGTGTAGTAAGGGTTGAGAACCAGTTGAAGGCTTTGCCACAATCTTTACATTGGTAGGAATTCTCTGTAATATGATTTATTTTATGTTGGGTTAGGTGTAAGAGCATACAAAATGATTTTTCACATTTTTTACATTTGAAAGATTTCTTTCCAGTATGTCTTATCTTAAGTCTGTTTGAATTTGAAAATTTCCGAAAGACTTTCACATATGGCTCACACTGAAATATGTTACTCCGGGTAGTTGTCAAACGCTGGTTTAGTTTGTTATAATCTCCTTTGCGCACCTTACACTCATCCACACTTTTACACCCTTTTCTTAACTGTAAATTCTCAGGTCCACATTTTCCATATTTTTTCAGTAGCACTTCTTGAAAAGAATCTGTTATGTCCTGCTCTGGCCAAAGGTCTTGGGCAAAATTAGAACACAGAACTGAAAGAAATAAAAATAACAAATTACTTACTAGACACAGGTAAATATCTAACTATAGTATTATACAAACTACATAAACAAGATGGCATAGGAAAATACCAAAGGCCCTAATTCCTTTATAGACATATAAAAGTAACAAAAAATTACTAACCAAAATTTATAAATGAGTTAAGTGTGTGAAGTGCCTGTGGTTAGAACAATGCAAAGAGCCACTTAAAGTAAAAGTCTGTGTAATCCTAGCACTTTGGGAGGTTGAGGCAGGTGGATCACCTGAGGTCAGGAGTACAAGACCAGCCTGGCCAACATGGTGAAACCCCATCTCTATTAAAAAAAAAAAAAAAAAAAGTAAACGTCTGTTACATTTACCCAACAGAGCTCTTCCTGCTCCCCAATATAACATAGTATCTTTAGAAGTAAATTGCCAACTTTTTTTTTTTTTTTTGTGATGGAGTCTCGCTCTTGTTGCCCAGGCTGGAGTGCAGTGGCACAATCTTGGCTCACTGCAACCTCCACCTCCCAGGTTCAAGTGATTCTCCTGCCTCGGCCTCCCCAGTAGCTGGGATAACAGGTGCCCACCACCATGCCCAGCTAATTTTTGTATTTTTAGTAGAGATGGGGGTTTTGCCATGTTGACCAGGCTGGTCTCGAATTCCTGACCTCAGGTGATCCACCTACCTCAGCCTCTCAAAGTGCTGGGATCACAGGCATGAGCCACCACACCTGGTGCCAACTTTTTTTAAATGACAAGTAAAATACTGGCACATTCATCGTTATTACTTGCTTCCAGGAGTCTTTCCTGACACTGGTTTGTGTCTCCCATGAAATATGATGCTGAGAGAAATTGTGGTATAGTTTGGAATGACAGTTTAAGTTTGTTGAGACCCAAAGGTAAACATTACAGCACTAGAGAAACTGCAGTACCACAGACAGAAAACAGGTGTAGCACGTGATTACTATTAATAAGAAACACGAATAAACTCCTTTAACTAAAAAATAAAGACAAAATTTCAGATAAGACACATTCTAAGAACATGTTTGAGAGACTCTCAAAATCTCTAACCAAGACACTTGTTCAGACTATGCCAGGACAAATCTACATTATAAAGATTGTGACAGGTGGCTTTCTTTAATGTCCAAATTTCAATCAAAGATGACAATGTATACAAAACAATACAATATGGTTGCACAAAAATATAAAATTTTGGCTGACCGCAGTGGCCTATGCCGTGGGGCTTTGAGAGGCCACGGGAGAGCTGATCGCTCTAACTCGGGAGTTTGAGACAAGACTGGTGAACACAGCAAAACCCTGGCTCTCCAAAAAAATATATGTAAATAAAAGTAAACTAGCTGGGTGCGAGGGCACATTGTTACAACCCAGCTAGTTGAGAAGGTGAAATGAGTCATCTGAGTTTGGGAGGTTAAGGCCACAGTGAGCTATGATCACGCCACTGCAAACCAGTTTGATTGGCAAAGTGAGACTCCATCTCAAAAATAAATGTTTATAAAAAAAAAATAAGATGCTCGAGTGGCTTACGTAAAAAAGCGTGCAATATGCTGTCTATGAGTGATGCATTTTAGCCCTGAGTGAAATAAGCTGAAAGTAACAGAATGGAAAGAAGCTATATTTCAGGAAAATAGTCCCTATGATTGGGTGAGGTAGTAATAACTACATTAAATATAATATGCTTTGAATCAAATCACAGCATGAGACAAACACTGATATTATATAATGGCCAAATGGGTCAATTGACCAGGAATCTATAACTCTTGTATCTATTTATTTATATATATATTTATATACAACATCAGGGCTCCAAAATATATAAAGCAAATTTTGGGAAAGGTGAAACAAAAAATACATCACAACAGATAACTATAGACATCAAGACCCCATTTGCCATAATAAATAGAAAATGTAGTGCCGGGCGCGGTGGCTCACGCCTGTAATCCCAGCACTTTGGGAGGCCGAGGCGGGTGGATCACGAGGTCAAGAGATCGAGACCATCCTGGTCAACATGGTGAAACCCCGTCTCTACTAAAAATACAAAAAAAAAACATTAGCTGGGCATGGTGGCGCGTGCCTGTAATCCCAGCTACCCAGGAGGTTGAGGCAGGAGAATTGCCTGAACCCAGGAGACGGAGGTTGCGGTGAGCCGAGATCGCGCCATTGCACTCCAGCCTGGGTAACAAGAGTGAAACTCCGTCTCAAAAAAAAAAAAAAAAAAGAAAATGTAGATAAAAGATCAATGACATTATAGACTTATTAACCATTCTGTATATAGAGAAATACCTGAGAGTGTATAACTTATTGAGAAAAAATGTTTACTTTGCTCACAGTTCATTAGACTGTATAGAAAGTATGTGCCAGTTTCTGCTTCTAGTGACAGTCTCAGAAAACTTACAGTGGAAGGCAAAGAATAACTGAACATATCACGTGGTAAGAGAAAGAGCAAGTATGAGGTGAAAAAGCCAGGTTCAGGCTGGGCATGGTGGCCCAAGCCTGTAATTCCAGCACTTTGGGAGACCGAGGGGCGGATCACCTGAGGTCAGAAGTTTGAGAACAGCCTGACCAATGTGGTGAAATCCTATCTCTTGGTCCCAGTTACCCAGGAAAAAAAAAAAGAAAGAAAGAAATCCCATCTCTACTAAAAAACTACAAAAATTGGCTAGGTGTGGTGGCAGGTGACTGTAGTCCCAGCTACTTGGGAGGCTGAGGCAAGAGAATCGCTTGAACGTGGGAGCGAGAGGTTACGGTGAGCCATGATTGCACCGTTGCCCTCCAGCCTGGGCAACAGAGCAAAACTCCATCTCAAAAAAAAAAAAAAAAAAAAA
>NW_022437566.1:3489-13921 GCF_009761245.1 Sapajus apella
CTTTTTTTTTTTTTTTTTTTTTTTTTTTGAGACGGAATTTCACTCATGTTACCCAGGCTGGAGTGCAATGGCGCGATCTCGGCTCACCGCAACCTCCGCCTTCTGGGTTCAGGCAATTCTCCTGCCTCAGCCTCCTGAGTAGCTGGGATTACAGGCATGCACCACCATGCCCAGCTAATTTTTTGTATTTTTAGTAGAGACGGGGTTTCACCGTGTTGACCAGGATGGTCTCGATCTCTTGACCTCGTGATCCACCCGCCTCGGCCTCCCAAAGTGCTGGGATTACAGGCGTGAGCCACCGCGCCCGGCCCAACTTTCCTATTATCAAAAGGATAGTGCCAAGGCATTTAGGAGAAATTTGCCCCCATGACATAAACACCTCCTACCAGGTTCCACATCCAACACTGAGGATTAAATTGCATCAGGAGGTTCAGAACATGGACATCCAAACCATACCACAGACCAACTAAGCTTAACAGATAGGTACAAAACTTTTCAGTGAAAAGGAAAATAATACGCAATATTCTTATTTGCACCCAATGTATTCTGTTAGAACACATAACAAGTCTTATTAAAGAATACCAGCTAGGTGTAGTGGCTGATACCTATAATTTCAACAATTTGAAAGACAAACGTGAGAGGATCACTTAGGACCACAAGTATAAGATCAGTGTCGTTAACACGGTGAGACCCTATTTCTACAAATAATCAAAAAATTAGCCAGACATGGTAGTGCATGTCTGTAGTCTCCGCTACTGAGGAGGCTGACGTGGAAAGATCACTTAAGTCAAGGAGGCTGAGGTTGCAGTGAGCCAAAATTATGCCACTATAGTTTAGCCTGGGTGACAGAGTATGATCCTGTCTGAAAACAAAGACAACAAATAACTTTAAGACCAAAATTATACACTGTATGGTATCTGACCAAAACTGAATGAAACTAGGAATTAAAAGCAAAAGTAAAACTGGAAAATCCAACAATATCTAAAAATAAAACACACAGGCCAAGTGCAATGGCTCACACCTGTAATACTAGCATTTTGGGAGGCTGAGGCAGGAGGATTGCTTAAGGCCATGAGTTCGAAACCACCCTGGGCAACATAGGAAGACCCTGTCCCTAATAAATAAAATAAAAATAAAACACATTGTTAACATATTCCTGCTCAAGGGTCAAAAATTTTAATCTTGTTAAGATGCCAATATAACCTACAGAGGTGAACAAATTCAATATAATCTCTACAAAAATCTCAGTAGCACAGTTTTATTACAGAAATATTCTTTAAAAATTTTAAATTTGATTATGAACTATAAACACCCATGAAAAAGAACAAAGAGGCATTATATTTCCTGATATTAAAACATTAAAAGCTACAATAACAAAAGCAGTATGATACTGATACACAGACAGATAAACAGACAAAAGAACAGAATAGAGAGTTCAGAAATGAACCCTTGTGTATATGATTAAATGATCTTCAAAGTTGCCATGAACACACAATACAGAATTATTTTCAAAAAATAATGTTAAAAACTAAATGTCAGTACTGATAAAGTTGGATCATTTCCTTGAACCATATATGAAAAGTGTTTTCAATAAAATACTTACGCATAAAAAAGTTAACTCTCTTAGAACAAAATGGAAAAAAGTCATGACATGGGTCTTGGCACCATTTTCTTAGATACAACATTAAATGCATGAGCAAAAACAAAAAACAGAAAAATTTAACTATAGTAGACTTCAAAATTTCTGCACATTAAAAATAAAAAAATTGGCCAGGCACAGTGGCTCACACCTGTAATCCCAGCACTTTGGGAGGCCAAGGTGGGCGGATCATAAGGCGTTTCAGGAGTTTGAGACCAGCCTGGCCAACATAGTGAAACCCCATCTTCACTAAAAATAAAAAAAAATTAGTCGGGTGTGGTGATACACACTTGTAGTCCCAGTTACTCAGGAGGCTGAGGCAGGAGAATCCTTTGAACCCAGTAGGCGGAGGTTGCCGTGAGTCAAGACTGCACCATTGCACTCCAGCCTGGGCAACAGAGTGAGACTCCATCTCAAAACAACAACAACTCAACATTCAATTGAGTGAAAATGACTCATAGGAAATGGGTGAAAATATTTGCAAATTACACGTGATAAAATATTCAAGTGGGCGCGGTGGCTCACCCCTGTAATCCTAGCATTTTCGGAGGCTGAGGTGGGCAGGTCACCTGAGGTCAGAAGTTTAAGACCATGGCCGGGCGTGGTGGCTCATGCTTGTAATCCCAGCACTTTGGGAGGCCGAGGCGGGTGGATTACCTGAGGTCAGCAGTTCAAGACCAACCTGGCCAACATGGTGAAACCCCATCTCTAAAAAAAAAAGAAGTTTAAGACCAGTCTGGCCAACATGGTGAAACACCGTCTCTACTAAAAATGTAAAAATTACCCGGGTGTGGTGGCACAAGCCTGCAATCTCAGCTTCTTGGGAGTCTGAGGCAAGAGAATCGCTTGAATCTGGGAGGTAGAGGTTGCAGTGAGCCAAGATTGTGCCATTGCACTCCAGCTTGGGTGACAAAAGCAAAACTATGTCTCAAAACAAAAATAAAAACAAAAAGGCGGAATCTGTTGATGATGAAATGAAAATGAAACCTCTGTTGATTGTTAGTAGAAAACAAAGATTGTCATTATTTTAAAATGTTATAAATGTTTCTCATATAATTTAAAATGAAATTCGTATCAAATACAGGAATTCCATTTTGAATCTGCAGTCAAACTGCAACAAAAGACCTAGAACACATATTTGAACATCTATGATTATTGTACCTCTATTCACAAAAGCCAAAAGGCTGAAGTACCCAGATGTCTCTTCACTTATGAACATATCAAAAATGTAACATATACATACAATGGAATATTATTCAGTCTTAAAGAAGAAAATCTAGTCATATATACATATATATTTTTTTGAGACAGAGTCTCACTCTGTCGCCCAGGCTGAAATGCAGTGGCTTGATCTCGGCTCACTGCAACCTCCAGCTCCCAGGTTCAAGCAATTCTACTGCCTCAGCCTCCGAGTAGCTGGGACTACAAGTGTGAGGCACCACGCCTGGCTAATTTTTGTATTTTTAGTAGAGACCTGTTTCACCATATTGGCCAGGTTGGTGTCGAACTCCTGACCTCATAATCCACCCAATTCAGCCTCCCAAAGTGCTGGGATTACAGGCATAAGTCACTGTGCCTGGCTATATTTTAAGATAAACTTTGAGAATATGTCACCTGAAATAAGCCAGAAACAAAATGATGGACACTACATGATTCCAATTATATGAGAGATCTTAAATAGTCACACTCATAAAAACATAAAGTGCAGCTGGGCACGGTGGCTCACGCCTGTAATCCCAGCACTTTGGGAGGCTGAGGTGGATGGATCATGAGATCAAGAGTTTGAGACCAGCCTGACCAACATGGTGAAACCCCATCTCTAACAAAAATGTAAAAATAAGCCAGACATGGTGGTACATGCCTGTAATCCCAGCTACTCAGGAGACTGAGGCAGGAGAATCGCTTGAGCCTGGGAGGTGGAGGCTGAAGTGAGCCAAGATAGTGCCACTGTACTCCAGCCTGGGTGACAGAAAAAGAAAACCAGAAAGTAGAAGGGTATTTGTCAAGGGCTGGAGAGAGGAAAAAATTTTTTTTTTTTTTTTTTTGAGATGGAGTCATGCTCTGTAGCCCAGGCTGGAGCGCAGTGGCATGATCTTGGTTCACTGCAAACTCCATTTCCTGGATCCCAGTGCAAGAAATTCTCCTGCCTCAGCCTCCCAAGTAGCTGGGATTACAGGTACATGCCACCATGCCCAGGTAATTTTTTATTTTTAGTAGAGACAGGGTTTCACTATGTTGGCCAGGTTGGTCTTGAGCTCCTGACCTTGTGATCTGCCCGCCTCAGCCTCCCAAAGTGCTACAATTACAGGCATAAGCCACCGTGCCCGGCCAAAATGGGTTGTTACTTAATGGGTATTTACGTTTAGTTTCACAAGATGTAAAATTTCTAAAAGTCTTTTGCATAACAACGTGAATATATGTAACATGCTGAAAATGCAAAAAAAAAAAAAAAAATTTTTTTTTTTAAAACTGTTTCACTCTTCTTGCCCAGGCTGGAGTGCAAAGGGGTTATCTCAGGTCACTGCAACCTCTGGCTCCTGGGTTAAAGCAATTCTCCTGCTTCAGTCTACTGAGTAGCTGGGATTACAGGCACCTGCCACCACACCTGGCTGATTTTTATATTTTTAGTAGAGCGAGGGTTTCACCATGTTGGTCAGGCTGGTCTCTAACTCCTGACCTCAGTTTATCTGCCTACCTCGACCTCCCAAATTGCTGGGATTACAGGTGTGAGCCACCATGGTCCAGCCTGCAAAACTTTTTTTTGACTCTCACTGTCACCCAAGCTGGAGTGTTGTGGCACAATTATTCACACTTAAGCCTCAAAACTTCCAGGTTCAAGTAATTCTCTTCTCTCAACTTCCCAAGTAGCTAAAGCCACAGGTGCACACCACTATGCCTGGCAACTTTTTTTTTTTTTTTTTTTTTTGAAACAGTTTTGCTCTTGTTGCCCAGACTGGAGTGCAATGGTGCGATCTTGGCTCATCACAACCTCTGCCTCCCAGGTTCAGGCAATACTCCTGCCTCAGCCTCCTGAGTAGCTGGGATTACAGGCATGTGCCACCACACCCAGCTAATTTTGTATTTTTAGTAGAGACAAGGTTTCTCCCTATTTCTCAGGCTGGTCTTGAACTCCCAACCTCAGGTTATCTGACTGTCTTGGCCTCCCAAAGTGCTAGGATTACAGGCGTGATCCACTGTGCCCGTCCAGCAATTTTTAAAATCATTTTGTAGAAAGGGAATCTGCCTGTGTTGTCCTGGCTGGTCTCAAATTTTTGGGCTCAAGTGATCCTCCTTTCTTGGCCTCCCAAAATTCTGGGATTACAGTTGTGAGCCACCACTATGCCTGGCTGAAAAGTACACTTAAATAGGTTTAAGTTGCTAAATTTTATGTTATGTGTTTTACAAACATTAATTTTTCTTTTTCTTTTGAAATGGAGTTTTACTCTTATTGCCCAGGCTGGAGTGCAGTAGTGCAATTTTGGCTCACTGCAACCTCCGCCACCTGGGTTCAGGTGATTCTCCTGCCTTAGCCTCCCGAGTAGCTGGGAATATAGGTGCTCACCACCACACCCAGCTAATGTTTTATATTTTTAGTAGAGACAGGGTTTCATGATGACCAGGCTGGTCTCGAACCTCTGACCTCAGGTGATCTTCACGCCTCAGTCTCCCAAAGTGCTGGGAATACAGGAGTGAGCCACCACAGTCAGCCACAATCACTAATTATTCTAAAACAAAAAGAAACTTTTTGATACAGAATTTTTTTTAACAGGACAAAAAAGGAGGGCCACTTGAGCCTAAAAATTTGAGATCAGCCTGAGCAACACAGGGAGATTCCGTCTCTACGAAAAATTATTTTCAAAAATTACCTTCAAATTATAAAAGTGTTTCTCTCACACAAAGGCAATACATATTCATCATTAAACATAGGGAAAATATTTCCATGACTACTCACTTAGACAAGATAAAACAACCACTGAAAATCAGCTAAGAAAGAATATATACAAGATAAGCCATAACCAATATTGAAGTCATATTTATAGATAAACACACATACATATATAATCTGATCATGATAGACATATGGCAGACTTATCTCTTAATTAAACATCACATTGACTTAAAGTGTATGAACAGAATTATAAATTGTATAAAATTGTAATACATATGTAAAACCAAATAACACAATAAGCTGACGTTAAGAAACCTATACTAAAAAACACTAATATGAAACTGCACAATAAGAGACATGTTTACTCATAAAATCTGGTATGCAACATTGATGTACCATTAAAAAGGAATTTGTCTGACTACAATATTTGACTGTAACTGTGTACTCATACAAGGCAAGTATTTTGAATCATTAGCATGCACTGTATGGCAGTAAAATTTCAGAGAATATGCAGTACATAAATAAAATATTCTAAGGTTGGGTGTGGTGGCTTACGCCTGTAATCCTAGCACTTTTGGAAAATGAGGTGGGTGGATCACCTGAGGCTGGGAGTTTGAGACCAGCCTGACCAACACGGAGAAACCCGTCTCTATAAAAATACAAAATTAGCTGGGTGTACTGGCGCATGCCTGTAATCCCAGCTACTCAGGAGGCTGAGGCAGGAGAATCACTTGAACCGGGAAGGTAGAGGTTGCAGTGAGCCGAGATTGTGCCACCGCACTCTAGCCTGGGTATAGAGTGAGACTGTCTCCAAAGAAAAAAATAAAGCATAGCTTACACTGCTAATTTAAAAAACTTTTATTTTGCAAAATATACTTAGAGCCTCTGATATATAAAACAAATATTTTGCCATAAATTGTTATCATTTAGTTGTATGCTAAAGAAAGTGGGTGAAAATCCTATAATTCCTTTTTGCTTACAGCAAACCTAAATTTACAAGTAACTATTTTAGTAAACTTGGTGTGCCTACCAATTATCTAACTTACTTCAGGCATAATATGTAAATTCCAACATATTGTCTGAAATGTTTAGATCTAAAATTTTAGACAAGTTTGAAATAAAAAATAGAAAGTAAAAATATAGGTTAGGTGTGATGGCTCACACCTGTAATCCCAGCACCTTGGAAGGCCAAAGTGTCTGGATCACTTGAGGTGAGGAATTTCAGACTAGCCTGGCCAACATGGTGAAACCTCGTTTCTACTAAAAATACAAAACTCAGCCAGGCGTGGTAGCAGGTGCCTGTAATCCTAGCTACTCGGGAGGCTGAGGCAGGAGAATCACTTGAACCAGGGACATGAAGGTCACAGTGAGCTGAGATTGTGCCTCTGCACTCAAGCCTGTGCAAAAGAGTAAGACTCTGTCTTAAAAAAAAAAAAAAAAAAAAAAAGGAATGTAAAAATATCTAGGAAGAGTAACATAAGAAAGATTAAAAAAAAATGAAAGGTGCTTTATTTGCTTATGTTCCCCACAGCAAGAAAAATTGTCAGCCATTCTTTACAAAAATGCCTATATAAGAGAATCAGGCATTTTGGCTCATACTTGTAATGAAAACTACGTTGAGGTTAGAGAATTGCTTTAGGCCAGGATTTGAAGACCAGCCTGGGTTATGAAGCAAGACTTTGTCTCCAAAATAAGTTCCTTCAAGAGAACTTTGAGATCTAGGGAGGGAGTTGTGAAACTCTGTCCAAGCCCAAGATTGAGGAGTGTTCTTTTCAGAGGGCAGGTCCTCATTCAGGTGGGAAACTACAGGACCCCTGGCCTTGACTACAAACCAAGAAATGGCCCACCCAACACGGTCCATGAGAATTCTGAGCTTACTCTGTAAGCATCCCAAACTCCTCCTAGCCACAGTCTGGGAGAGGTCCTGCCTTTCCAGAGACCTGGAGGAAGGTACCCATTTATAGCCATGTGGGCAGGCCTACAGACCTTGGTCTTTGCTGTGGTCCCTGAAACAGTTCAATGACTCAGTTCCAGCTCCATGGGTAATAGTTCATGGCCAGTTCTGCCTACATAGAAACCCACACAGTGATCTGTGAAAATCCTCTTTGGTATTCAGTGAAAGCTATACTAATTCACATCCTGATAGAAGGGCCATTACATATGGACCTGACTGCAGAAAACTGCCCTAGTATCTGCTCCACAGAAAAAAGTCTTGAAGGATATACAGGAATAAAAATAAAATAAAATGAGAATTACAATTACCCAAGCCCTTTGTAACAAGCCACCTAAAAGTGGACCCTAGTGCAGACATAGCAGCCTTGTGACCAAGGTACAACCCCTCTACTACAAACCCAGAGGGCACCCCATTACCCGAGGGACCCAGCAAAAGATCTTTACCTCTTGAAAGCAGTTTATAAAAACTTGAAGAGGTGTTTGCTCCTTCAAATTCACAGACACCAATGCAAAACTATATCGTACTCATTGTCTATGCTTCTATTTTAATGTAGCACTGGAAGTATGCGGCAGAATCATGAGTCAAAAACATCTTTAAAAAGCCATTGAGGCCGGGCGCGGTGGCTCAAGCCTGTAATTCCAGCACTTTGGGAGGCCAAGGCAGGTGGATCACGAGGTCAAGAGATCAAGACCATCCTGGTCAACATGGTGAAACCCCGTCTCTACTAAAAATACAAAAAATTAGCTGGGCATGGTGGCGCGTGCCTGTAATCCCAGCTACTCAGGAGGCTGAGGCAGGAGAATTGCCTGAACCCAGGAGGCGGAGGTTGCGGTGAGCCGAGATCACGCCATTGCACTCCAGCCTGGGTAACAAGAGCGAAACTCCGTCTCAAAAAAAAAAGAAAAAAAAAAAAAAACAGATGAAGCAGTAATAGACATTACCATCAAGGCATTTTTGTTCGAGAGCCAGTGAATAAATGATTGAATTAAGACTAGTGTGATCAGAGGCTGGACATGGTGGCTCATGCCTGTAATCCCACCACTTTGGGAAGCCAAGGCAGGTGGATCACCTGAGGTCAGAAGTTCAAGACCAGCCTGACCAACATGGAGAGACCCATCTCTAATAAAAATACAAAAAAAATTAGCCAGGCATAGTGGTGCATGCCTGTAATCCCAGGTACTTGGAGGCTGAGGCAGGAGAATTGTGCTTGAACCTGGGAGGCAGAGGTTGCGGTGAGCCGAGATTATGCTATTGCACTGTAGCCTGAGCAACAAGAGTGAAACTCCATCTGGGGGGATGGGGAAGAAGGCGGGGGGATAATGTGATTAAAACAAAGAAGGGGGCCGGGCGCGGTGGCTCAAGCCTGTAATCCCAGCACTTTGGGAGGCCGAGGCGGGCGGATCACAAGGTCAGGAGATCGAGACCATCCTGGCCAACGTGGTAAAACCCCGTCTCTCCTAAAAATACAAAAATTAGCTGGGCATGGTGGCGCGTGCCTATAGTCCCAGCTACTCAGGAGGCTGAGGCAGGAGAATTGCTCGAACCCAGGAGGCGGAGGTTGCAGTGAGCCAAGATCGTGCCATTGCACTCCAGCCTGACACCTGGCGATGGAGCGAAACTCTGTCTCAAAAAAAAAAAAAGTCCCTCCGTACTTCACTTAAACTCTCTTTTCTATATCCCTCTAATCTATCTATATTTAGTTTTTTTTTCTTTTTTGAGACAGAGTTTCGCTCTGTTGCCCAGGCTGGAGTGCAATGGCGCCATTGCGGCTTACTGCAACTTCCACTTCTGGGTCAAGTGATTCTCCTGCCTTAGCCTCCCAAGTAGCTGGGATTATTGGCGAGTGCCACTATGCACTACTAATTTTTGTATTTTTAGTAGACACGAGGTTTCACTGTGTTGGTGAGGCTAGTCTGGAAGTCCTGACCTCGTGATCTGCTCGCCTTGGCCTCCCAAAGTGCTGGGATTACAGGTGTGAGCCACCGCGTCCAGTTAGGTTTACTTTTTATAGTGATAGGGAAACAAAAAGAAATAGAAACAGACTGGGCCATCCTTTAAATTTTGCTGGGAATTATAGGACACTCAGTGGTCACCTCTCAGAGTTTTTTTTTTTTTTTTTTTTTTTTTTTTGAGATAGAGCCTTGCCCAGGCTGGAGTGTGATGGCGTGATCTCTGCTCACCACAACCTCAGCCTTCTGGGTTCAAGTGATTCTCCTGCCTCAGCCTCCCAAGTAGCTGGGATTACAGGTGCATGCCACCACACCCAGCTAATATTTGGTATTTTTGTAGAGACGGGGTTTCACCATGTTGGCCAGGCTGGTCTTGAACTCCTGACCTCATGACCCACCCCCTTGGCCTCCCAAACTGCTGGGATTACTGGCGTAAACCACCGCGCCCTGCTTTTTTTCTTTCTTTTTCTGAGATGGAGTCTTGCTCTTGTTGCCCAGGCTGGAGTGCAATGATGTGATCTCAGCTCACCACAACCTCTGCCTCTGGGATTCAAGCGATTTCTCCTGCTTCAGCCTCCCTAGTAGCTGGGATTACAGGCATAGCACGACCACGCCTGGCTAATTTTGTATTTTTATTAGAGATGGCGTTTCTCCATGCTGGCCAGGCTGGTCCCAAACTCGCAAACTCAGGTGATCCACCTGCCTTGGCCTCCCAAAGTGCTGGAATTACAGGTGTGAGCCACCGCACCTGGCCGATGTGTTGGTCTTTATAGTTTGTTTAAGAAACACAAAAAGGCCGGGCGCGGTGGCTCACGCCTGTAATCCCAGCACTTTGGGAGGCCGAGGCGGGTGGATCACGAGGTCAAGAGATCGAGACCATCCTGGTCAACACGGTGAAACCCTGTCTCTACTAAAAAACTACAAAAAATTAGCTGGGCATGGTGGCACGTGCCTGTAATCCCAGCTACTCAGGAGGCTGAGGCAGGAGAATTGCCTGAACC
>NW_022437566.1:23921-27116 GCF_009761245.1 Sapajus apella
GACAACTTCAAGATGTACTTAGCTATTTTGCTAAACTGCAGCAGAATGAAATATATTTTTAGCAGATCTGTCTATAGTCACTTGATTTCAGGCACAGTAGTTTTAGTGTTGACAATTGTAAATAGCCTGCAAGTATTTATGATGCTAACAGAAATAAAAATGTCGTCTCTTATGTGCACTTACTGGGTATTCTCATATGTAGAGAGTTTTGCAGCCAACATCATATATGAAAAGACTTATGCCTTCATAGGTAAAAGATGAAGGGCCAAGGGTAAGAAATTTTAATGAAATATTTGTTGCCTCAATATTAGAAATAGAATATCAGTCCACTGTTCTTAACCTACTTCGTAAGCTAAAGAGAACTCATTCAGAATAGGATAAAGAACATTGCTAGGAAGCCATTACTCTTCTGAATGAGCATTATTTGATAGATCTTTTTTCCCACGGTTTAGAGTAAATGAGTCAATGGTTAGAAAATTGTCTCCCATAAGAGGGCTCTATGGCAGATTCTACTGTAAAGGCATTGGTTACACAATAGACTTTAAATTTGCTTACTAAAGTTGGGCTAAAAGAATTTCTCTTGATTGCTTACTGGATAAACAGAGAAGTATCTATGCAGTTGCTAATACTTGTAGTTGCACATGGAGAAATACATCAGCTATTACAGAGATGCAGTTGTAGGGGATTATTGAACAGGCTGGTTGGTTAAGATGAGTATGTGGCAGAAGAATAGGGAAACCTAAAGCTGAGTCATGCTGAGTTCCTAGGACTGAATAAAAATGAAAACCCCAAGGCCGGGCGCGGTGGCTTACGCCTGTAATCCCAGCACTTTGGGAGGCCGAGGCGGGTGGATCACGAGGTCAAGAGATCGAGACCATCCTGGTCAACACGGTGAAACCCTGTCTCTACTAAAAATACAAAACATTAGCTGGGCATGGTGGCGTGTGCCTGTAATCCCAGCTACTCAGGAGGCTGAGGCAGGAGAATTGCCTGAACCCAGGAGGTGGAGGTTGCGGTGAGCCGAGATCGCGCCATTGCACTCCAGCCTGGGTAACAAGAGCGAAACTCCGTCTCAAAAAAAAAAAAAAAAAGAAAAAGAAAACCCCAACTTTTCACGCCTAAGTAACAAAAGGTCCACAGGCTACTCCCTTTGCAACCCGCCCCCCACCCCCCATTTCTGCCTGGCAGATCGAAAATTGAAAGTACCTGTGATTTCAGGCCAAGTCTTTATTTTCATTGGAGTGTAACTTTGTAACTTTAAATCAGCCTCCAACTGGGGGCCACTACTTCATTTGTATGGGGTGTACACCAATGGGAAACCTAGAGGATATTTAAACCCCAGAAAATTCTGAAGCAGGGTCCTTGAGCTCAGACCTGCTCCCACCCTGTAGAGTGTACCTTCATTTTCAGTAAATCTCTGCTTTTGTTGCTTTATTCTTTCCTTGCTTTGTTTGTACATTTTGTCCAATTATTTGTTCACAATGTCAAGAACCTGGACACCCTCAAATAGTAACAAGTAGACCATTCATCTGGCTAATTATCTTTTTTTTTTTTTTTTTTTTGAGAGGGGGTCTCACTCTTTCACCAGGTGCCAGGCTGGAGGCTGGAGTGCAGTGGCACAATCTCGGCTCACTGCAACCTCCACCTCCCGGGTTCAAGCAATTCTCCTGCTTCAGCCTCCTGAGTAGCTGGGACTACAGGCGCATGCCACCACGCCCAGCTAATTTTTGTACTTTTAGTAGAGATGGGGTTTCACCATGTTGACCAGGATGGTCTCGATTTCTTGACCTCAGGAGTTGCCCGCCTCAGCCTCCCAAAGTGCTGGGATTACAGGCTTGAGCCACCGTGCCTGGCTGCTAATTATTTAATTTTAGTTGGTTGTTCATGAAAACCCTGGCTAAAAAGCATGCTTCAAACTCTTGGTATTATCCTTGTAATAGTCAAAATAGTAGTCTCTCTGCTGTACTGTATCTTCTCAGAAGTTATAAATGTTTGCATGAAATCATCTGCAGAATATCAAATGGTCTCTCTTTAACTGGAATGACAGAAACTCAGACATATGTGACTATGAAGACACCATAACCTATAAATGACATGATAAAGATAAAAACCAAAAAGAATGGAAACTGAGAATGGCACTGAGGCCTGGAAGTTTGGTCACACTCTGAGTAAAAAAAAATTTTTTTCAACATATTTATTGGAGGTCATCATTTTGGACTGAGCTTGTGCACTAGACCCAAACAGATCAAACTAAAATGAGTCACTCATGCTAAATGTGACTTACGCAACTGCAAATTTAAGGAAATAGGTAGATCCTAAAACGGGCCAGGTTTTGGTTTTCTTCTGTAATCAGATTTTAATACAAGGAGGTCCCCTGTAGTCTAACTCTTTAAAATATAAACAATAAAAAATAATAACCTGAAATTCTTGTTTCTACTTTACAAAACTCACAGTTCTCCTGTTTCTTTTATCTTTTCTTTTTTTTTTTTTTTTCGAGACGAAGTTTCACTCTTGTTGTCCAGGCTGGAGTGCAATGGTGTGATCTTGGCTCACTGCAAACTCCGCCTCCTAGGTTTAAGCAAGTCTCCTGCCTCAGCCTCCTGAATAGCTGGGATTACAGGCACCCACCACCATGCCTGGCTAATTTTTAGTATTTTTAGTGGAGATAGGGTTTCTCCATGTTGGTCAGGCTGGTCTCGAACTCCTGACTTCAGATGATCCGCCTGCCTTGGCCTCCCAAAGTGCTGGGATTACAGGTTTGAGCCACGACACCCAGCCAATTCTCCTATTTGACAGTGGGATTTGAGACTAATTGGGTTAATTGAATTGTTACAATCAATTCCACTTGTTTCTTTTTAAAGTTTGGCAACTAGAAAATTTAAAATCATTTGTGGCTCATATTTTATTTCAGAGGATTGTCTCCTTTCTAAAATCTCTGGCTGCCTGCTCCGAGGACCAGAAGCCAGGAAGGTAAAAAAGCTAAAATTCTTCTTTCCATTTGTGAATAGACATACAGCATATTACTTATACACTTATATAACTTTGTACATAAGATTAAAGGCAAATACCCACTGGGGTGGGCCTAGCTCAACTCAGGGAGGAAGCCCTGCCTGAAAAGTCTGCAAGCCTAGACTGTCACTCTTTCTTCATTCAGCCCGGCGTCTGATCACATCTTCTGTCACTCAGGGTCTGAGA
>NW_022437566.1:27216-36501 GCF_009761245.1 Sapajus apella
TTTTTTTTGTTTTTTTTTTTTTTGAGACGGAGTTTCGCTGTTGTTGCCCAGACTGGAGTGCAATGGCACGATCTCGGCTCACCGCAACCTCCGCCTCCTGGGTTCAAGCAATTCTCCTGCCTCAGCCTCCCGAGTAGCTGGGACTACAGGCACGCACCATCATGCCCAGCTAATTTTTTGTATTTTTAGTAGAGACGGGGTTTCACCATGTTGACCAGGATGGTCTTGATCTCTTGACCTCGTGATCCACCCGCCTCGGCCTCCCAAAGTGCTGGGATTACAGGCTTGAGCCACCATGCCTGGCCCCTAATTCACATTATTAACTATTTGTCCTTTAGTATACATTTTTGATATCATATTTTAATCTTTTTTTGACACAGCATTGGATGGCACATTTAAAAAGATTTATTTTCTGTTGTAAATATATGCCATGAGAAAAAAGCAAAGAATAATCCCATGACACTGTATTGTAAAGAAAAATCTGTCTTTTTTTTTTTTTTTAATATATATTCCCTACGTACAGAGATTTTCTAAGAATGTTTTGGGGTCAAAGTTTTTTTAATTGAATCTTTTTTTTTTAATTAATTTTTTTTTTTGAAAGATGGGGTTTCACCATGATGTCCAGGCTGGTCTTGAACTCCGGACCTCAGGTGATCCACCCACCTCAGCCTCCCAAAGTGCTAGGATTACAGGCATGAGGCACCGCGCCCGGCCCTTTATTGAATCTTTATAGGGTTATGTGTCCTCCTCATCCACCCTTTAGTTTTTTCCTGGTCCTGGGTTTCAGTACTGTCTCTGAATAAATGAAGATATCAGCCATGACTCTGTCTGCTAGAGTGTCTAATGAATATTAGTTCCTGGGTCATTTTTTCTCATAGGACAACCCGAGGTATGAAGTGAGGCTTCTCAAAGGAATAGGTGGATGCCCAGGAGCTGAGATAAATTTTTTGGTGCACTCCTCCTTTGAAAAGCTAATTCCTTGAGGTGTTGTCTTCCCTTATCCCACTTTTCATTTCTTTCTTTTTTTTTTTTTTTTTTGAGACGGAGTTTCACTCATGTTACCCAGGCTGGAGTGCAATGGCGCGATCTCGGCTCACCACAACCTCCGCCTCCTGGGTTCAGGCAATTCTCCTGCCTCAGCCTCCTGAGTAGCTGGGATTACAGGCACACACCACCATGCCCAGCTAATTTTTTGTATTTTTTAGTAGAGACGGGGTTTCACCATGTTGACCAGGATGGTCTCGATCTCTTGACCTCGTGATCCACCCGCCTTGGCCTCCCAAAGTGCTGGGATTACAGGCTTGAGCCACCACGCCCGGTCCACTTTTCATTTCTTGGAGACACTGCTGATCAGCCAATAGATGCTAATACTGAGGAAAAAACAAGCAATTTCTGCCCCCAGATTCTCTGATATTTGTGGGAAAAAATAAATCGTAACCGAAAAGTAAAGAAAACAAACAAACAAACAAAAAACAAAAAAACTCATCCCAGAGAGATCATTCGAGAACTTGCAGAGTGAGTGACTGGGGCATAGTGCAGTGTCTCCTGAGAGGGTGATCATGGAGTACGTAAGGGAGCAGGATGGGGTGGAAGAATCTCTAAAGTGACTGGATGGCCTGACTTGACACGAGTCAGACACGTCTGTTTTGCGTGCGCGCGCGTGTGTGTGTGTGTGTGTGTGTGTGTGTGTTTTGAGATGGAGTCTCACTCTGTCGCCCAAGCTGGAGTGTAATGGCGCGATCTCTGCTCACTGCAACCTCTGCCTCCAGGGTTCAAGCGATTCTCCTGCCTCAGTCTCCCGAGTAGCTGAAATTACAGACATGTACCACCGCGCCTGGCTAATTTTTAAAAATATTTTTAGTAGAGACAGGGTTTCAACATGTTGTTCAAACTGGCCTCGAACTCCTGACCTTGTGATCCATCTGCCTCAGCCTCCCAAAGTGTTGGGATTACAGGGGTCAGCCACTGCGCCCAGCTTGACACATCTGTTTTTAATCAGCACTGCCACTCCCTGGGTTTATCACCTTGAAAAGATTGGTTCACTTATATAGACTTCAGGTTTTTATTTTTTTTATTTATTTTTTTTTTTGAGACAGAGTTTCGCTCTTGTTACCCAGGCTGGAGTGCAATGGCGCAATCTCGGCTCACCGCAACCTCCACCTCCTGGGTTCAAGGAATTCTCCTGCCTCAGCCTCCCCAGTAGCTGGGACTACAGGCACGCGCCACCATGCCCAGCTAATGTTTTGTATTTTTAGTACAGACGGGGTTTCACCATGTTGACCAGGATGCTCTCGATCTCTTGACCTCGTGATCCACCCGCCTCGGCCTCCCAAAGTGCTGGGATTACAGGCTTGAGCCACCGCGCCCGGCCCAGGTTTTTAAATATAAATTGAATTTTATTAGTAAAGGTTGAAAGGTACAAAAATATTTACAAAGGACATGCTAGTGATGGGTTTCAAAAAAAATCTATTTTTTTTTTTTTGTTAAAAATTCTCATTTACTTTTTTCTTTTTCTGAGTAAAGGAATTTTCTCAGGTGTGTTTTTTATGGCTAGGTGATTTTAAACAGACTTCCAAGGCTTAGCTTTTAGAATGCTCCAAGGAAAAAATAAGGAAAATCTTATTTTGACTGTAGGAAATGAATACATTTCCACAATAAAATATGGTAAATAATTGGTGAGTTACATGGATTCATGAAAACATCAGTTCCTCTTTTTGCAGCGTAAATTTGTGACAGTGAATATTTCTATTTTATGTCCTGTTATTTTGATTTCTGTTTCATGCTAAATTGTATAAGATGAGTCTTGGTACTTCCTAGAAGTGTTTTCATATGAATAATTTAGTACCTGATTTTTAATGAAAATAATACAGTAATATATTTATTGTCTGAAAGGAATACTTTTACTTTTCTTGTTAAGGTATGAAATGTAAGCACCATAAAATGTTCTTTCCACATACGAATGCTGTGTTTGAGTAATTTTGCTGGACATTTCAAACACTTAGTTTCAAAACCCAAGTGAATAACTTTGACATGGAAATTAAAGCTTGGCCCAGTGACTCCAAGCTAAGGCTAATAAAAAGACTGTATACGGAGGTTATTAAAGGCCCAGTTAGTTCTTTCTGGGGAGCCTCTCCTGCAGATGTCTCAGCCTGCTCATCCCAGCCATGCAAGAAGACTTTATCCTGAGAAAAGCTACAGAGCCCTGGGAAGCTGGGGACCCACAGGCAGATGCAGTTAAGGTTAAGATGAAAGATAACTGGGAGGATCTTACAGAAGATGAAGTTATTGCTTCAGGCAGTGTTTAGACTTCGTAAAATAAAAACAATGTTTGGTTTATGTAAAAACAATTTGAATTCCAAATAAGTATTGCAACAGGAATAAGTACCAACTATAAGATGTTTAACGGGCCGGGCGCGGTGGCTCACGCCTGTAATCCCAGCATTTTGGGAGGCCGAGAGGGGTGGATCACGAGGTCAAGAGATCGAGACCATCCTGTCAACACGGTGAAACCCCATCTCTACTAAAAATACAAAAAATTAGCTGGGCATGGTGGCGCGTGCCTGTAATCCCAGCTACTCAGGAGGCTGAGGCAGGAGAATTGCCTGAACCCAGGAGGCAGTGGTTGCGGTGAGCCGAGATCGCACCATTGCACTCCAGCCTAGGTAACAAGAGCGAAACTCTGTCCCAAAAAAAAAAAAAAAGATGTTTAACGACTGCAGGGGCCGGGCACTGTGGCTCACGCCTGTAATCCTAGCACTTTGGGAGGCCGAGGTGGGTGGATCACCTGAGGTCAGGAGTTCAAGACCAGCCTGGCCATCATGGTGAAACCCCATCTTAAAAAAAAAAAAAAGAAAAAAGAAAAAAATTTCTGTTGGCTGGGTGTGGTGGCTCACGCCTGTAATTTAAGCACTTTGGAGGCCAAGACGGGTGGATCACCTGAGGTCGGGAGTTCAAGACCAGCCTGACCAACATGGTGAAACCCCGTCTTAAAAAAAAAAAAAAAAAGATATTTAACGACTACAAAGGCAGACAGGGGCTTTCTTTCATAGAAAAAAGCAAACAAGATTAGAAAGATGATGGGAGAAGAATAGCAGATGGAGGGTTAAACAATCAGATTCTAGATCAGAAAACGTTTTACCCGAAAGTCAGAATGTTATTAGGTGGGACATAAAATGAGGTCCTGTGTTCACTCAGACTGATAGTAGCTGAGAATTCAGGAACCTGTGGGAAGGAAAGTTAAGTAATATTTGATTAAGAAGTATGTATTATGACCACTGAAGACAAATTCAGCTGATTTGCTTACTAGAAAAAGAAGAAAATGTGCAGAGTGTGTGTCTGGCTGTGTGGTAGGAGAGTACTATCTAAGTCATAATGGGTAGGGTGTTTCTTTCCATAAACTGTTCCTGGAACACACAGTGGATGGGAAATCTTACTAATCTTAGCTATTTACCAGGATTATCTATGGGCTTCATCTTTCCCCACCTCTTTTTTTTTTTTTTTTTTTTTCCTGTACATTTCTTTTATTTGACTTTTTCTGGGTTGTGTCTTTTATAATAAACCGGTAAACATAATTACAGTGTTTTACTGAGTTCTGTGAGCAGCACTATCAAATTATTGAACTTGAGGGATGCTACAGGAGTCCTGAATTTTAAACAGTAGCTCAGAAGTATGGATGGACTCATGGGGTTTGTGACTGGCATCTGCAGTAAGGACGGTGTTGTGGGACTGACCCCTCCCCTGAATCAGGGTCTGTGCTGACTCGGCTGGTGTCAGAATTTAAATATTAGACAATGAGTTGGTGTTGGAGAATTGCTTTGTGTTCAGCAAACTCTACATATTTGGTGCCAGGAAAAAAAATATATCATGGAGGCCTGGCCTGGAATAAAACTCTGGGTGTCTGGGATGGGAGTCTCTGCTTTCCTATACACAGACCATTTTCCTGTGATTCCAGGTCTGCTCCCAGAGTGCAAGAGGACTGAACACTTAGAGAAAAGGAGCTCTGATGAAAGATCATTGTTTTCTACAGTTGCCACCACGGGATTCCCACCCACTCACAAACACGTATGCTAGACATTGACATGTTTACACCCTTCCCAGGACTAGGCACCATTCTCAGAAACTTCACCACAGCATTTTTATTTTATTTTATTTTATTTTTGAGATGGAGTCTCACTCTGTCACCCAGGCTGGAGTGCAGTGGCATAGTCTCATCTCACTGTAACCACTGCCTCCCAGCTTCAAGTGATTCTCCTGCCTCAGCCTCCCAAGTAGCTGGGACTACAGGTGTGCACCACCACGCCTGGCTAGTTTTTATATTCTTAGTAGAGATGGGGTTTTACCGTATTGGTCAGGATGGTCTCGAACTTCTGACCTTGTGATCTACCCACCTCGGCCTCCCAAAGTGCTGGGATTACAGGCGTGAGCCACCCTGCCCGGCCAGTATTTTTATTCCTAGTGTTGCCATAAACCCATAAAAGTGTCTACGAGTGTCCTGACATAACCCTACCCGCAGGCATTAAATCTGCAGCAGCAACCTGTTTCCTCCAGCAGCTTAGGTTTCCAGGCCACCTGTTCATAATCTCGTAGGCCTGCATGGACACAGAAATAAATCAGAGTACAGTGCCATATGAGTCACTGTCTGAAGCACAAACCAGCCGTCTCTCTCACCCGTGAAGTTTTTTCCTTTTAACTTTTATTTTTGGTTCAGGGGTACACATGCAGGTTTATTATATAGATAAAATTGTGTCGTGGAAGTTTGGTAAGGATTATTTTGTTACTGAGGTACTAAGCATCGCATCAAAAAGGCATCGTTTCTGATCCTCTTTGTTCCCTAACGTCCACCCTAAACTAAACCTCGTTGTCTGCCGTTCCCCTCTTTGTGTCCATGTGTTCTTATTATTTGGCTCTTATAAATGAGAACATGAATTTGGTTTTCTGTTTCTGCATTCGTTTTCCTGAAGATTACCTCCATGTTGCTGCAAAGAACATCATCTTGTTCTTTTTTTTTTTTTTTTGTGGAGACAGGGTCTTACATTGTCACCCAGGCTGGAATGCACTGGCATGATCTTGGCTCACTGCAGCCTCAACATTCTGGGCTCAAGCAATTCTTCTACCTCAGCTGTTAAAGTAGCTTGGACTACAGGCATACGCCGCTACGCCTGACTAATTTTTTATGTGTGTTTTTTGTAGAAATGGGGTTTTCACAGGTTACTTTAGCTGGTCTCAAACTCCTGAGGTCAGGAAATCTGCCTTCATCAGCCTCCCACAGGTGAGAGCCACCGTGACAATTGAGCAATATTTTATTTATCCAGTCTACCATTGATAAGTATTTAGGTTGATTCTGTGTCTTTGCCATCGTGAATAGTACTGCAGTAAACGTGTGTGCATGTGTCTTTATGACAGAATAACTTATATTTCTTTGGGTATCTATCCATTTATGAGGTTGCTGGGTCAATGATAATTCTGTGAGAAATCACTACACTGCTTTTCACAATGGTTGAACTGATTTACATTCCCACCAGCAGTGTATAAGCATCCTCTTTTCTATGCAACCTTACCAGGATCTATCATTTTTTGACTTTTTTTTTTTTTTTAAGACGGAATTTCACGATGTTGGTCAGGCTGGTCTTGAACTCCCGACATCAGGTGATCTGCCTGCCTTGGCCTCCAAACATTTTTTGACTTTTTAATAATAGTCATTCTGACTGATCTGAGATGGTATGTCATTGTGGTTTTTCGTAACATTTCTCTAATGATTAGTGATGAGTATTTCTTTTTTTTTCTTTTTTTTTTTTTTTGAGACAGAGTCTTGCTCTGTCGACAGGCGCCAGGCTGGAGTGCAGTGGCGCAGTCTCGGCTCACTGCAACCTCCACCTCCCACGTTCAAACAATTCACCTGCCTCAGCCTCCCAAGTAGCTGGGACTACAGGCGTGCGCCACCACACCCAGCTAATGTTTTTGTATTTTTAGTAGAGACGGGGTTTCACTATGTTTGCCAGGATGGTCTCCATCTCTTGACCTAGTGATCCACCCACCTCGGCCTCCCCAAGTGCTGGGATTACAGGCGTGAGCCACTGCGCCAGGCCTCTTTTTTTTTTTTTTTTTTTAAGACAGGGTTTCACCACGTTGGCCAGGCTGGTCTTGAACTCCTGGCCTCAGGTGATCTGCCCGCCTTGGCCTTCCAAAGTGCTGAGATTACAGGCGTGAGCCACCACACCTGGCCGAGTATTTCTTTCATGTGGTCATTAGCCATATGTATGTCTTTTGAAAATCATCTGTTCGCCGGGCAAAGTGTTTAAGAAGTGTTAAGAAGTGTTTTGTAATTAGTGTTATAGAAATCTTTTACCTCCCTGCTTATTTCTAGATATTTTATTCTTGTAGCAACTATGAATTGTGGTTTTGATTTGGTTTTCGGCTTGGGTGTTGTTAATGTACAGGAATGCTATTGATTTTTGTACATTCATTTTGTATCCTTAAACTTTGCTGAAGTTGTCAGTTTAAAGAGCTTTTCAGCCAAGACTATAGTGTTTTCTAGATAGAGAATTATGTCATCTGCAAATAGTCAGAGTTTCTCTCTTCCTGTTTGGATGTCTTTTATTTGTTTTGTTTTGTTTTTTTTCCTGTCCCAACATCTTTTAATACAGGTGGATGGATAAAAACATGAATATAAACACATGGATATAGGTATCTCTGAAGCAGTGTGACATAAAATAATATCTATATATACAACACTCCTCTGCAAATAGCAAATGTAAACTAAAAGATAACCAACAGATCATCTTGTTTATCTCGCTATCACTTCTTAATCTATAACATCTCCCTCCTATATATGAATCCATGCAAGGAAGCAGTACTAGCTGCCCGACAAGAGGGTAGCTCCCTTGGGTGACTTACTGAGACCCTGTTTTCATTTGGATCTGAGCTGTCCTACCCGCTTCACTGCAATCTGGCTTTCCCTTCTCTGAGTATAAAGTCTGACATGGGATGGCACACCTATAGCTTCAGTGTTTGAAGCAAAGAAAGCTTTATGCAGATTTTGGCTTTTAATGGGTCTCCTCTGACTGTAGAAAGATTCAAACCACAGCCAATTCCAAGAACCCTTCTAAGAACAGAGACAGTCACTTGAAAGGATCTGACTTGCTATACCTAAATATAATTCACACTGCTTTTCTCTATGACACACTATAATATTTTGTCCAAATATCGTGAAACATGTTATTAACTTTGAAGAAAGAATAAAAGCAGCCACTTTAGAGACTGGAGACACTCAAGCACTGATCTATTCGTAAAGTTTCTACACAGCTAAAGAAGTTTGCATCAAATGGACAAAAAATAGTACAGAAAGCCTAAGTAGAGAAAAATTTAGAAAACTCCATCTCCTAGAAAGCAGGTCAAATGGACTCAGTTAAAGAACTCACTGAATGCAGGAAAATCGATGGGAAACAACGTAAAGACTTCTGCTAGGACATAAACAGGAACCAGTCTATGTAATCAAGAAAGTACTTTGCCTCTTGATCTAAATGTCTGCCTCCAGTCTAGGGCTCAGAAAACAGTCTGGTTATTTGAACTGGTTGTCAATCAAGGTCCCCTTCATTTTCGCTCTCTTGGCTTCCAGCTCGGCCAGCTCTTGCAGTCGTCTCTTGCTCATGCCTTTGCGCTCTAGCTGTTTTTCAATCACTTTGGCATTCTGTGCATATGAATCGGCAACTTCCCTAGCCTCAATCTCCTCTTCCTCTTCATCGATGGTAGACACAGTGACAGAACTGAACTTGCCCATGTCTTTGGTCCGTTTGGTCATCATCACCTTTTTAGGAGGCTCTTGTTTCTGAGTATATATGTTTGTTTTCCCAAAGCCCTGGCCAAACTTGACTACTGCTCCATCCACAATGAAGGTAACAGGAGCATTCTTCGGCTGGGATTGGTAGAAGAGCAGCAGTCCACATTTTGCACATTTCTTCCTGTACTGTCGTTCAAAGCCTTCAGGTCTCCGCAGATACGTAGTCTCCTCGTCTTCTGTGTTACAAAACTTATGGGCATGTTTGGCAGCATCAATCACACGGGACCGGTCCCGGGGCCTCATGGGCAGTTTCTCCAACTGGCAGTCCAGCACTAGGACCATCTGGCCGCACAAACAGTAGTACACGTGGAGGGGCTTCTCGCCGTCGTCATACTCCTCCCGGTCCCGAGTGTCAGAGCAGACTACTGACCTAGACACTACTTTCGGCATAGTTCCCAAGATCACCCTGGACTACGCCAAGATGGTCGCGCCGGAAATGACGTCACCGC
>NW_022437567.1:0-36497 GCF_009761245.1 Sapajus apella
TCATCAGAGCAATGCAAATTAAAACCACAGGGAGACACCACCTCATACCTGTTAGGATGTCTATTACCAGAAAGATGAAAGACGTGTTGGTGGGGATGTGGAGAAGGGAAACCGTGCACACTGTTGGTGGGAATGTATGTTAGCACAGCCATAACAGAAAGCAGTATGGAGGGTCCCAAAAAGTGAAAAACAGAATGGATAGGGTCCGGCTATCTCACTAGTAGGTGAGAGGACAACAGAATCCAAGGACAGCAAAATCGGTGTCTTGAGAAGATACCTGCACTCCATGTTACTGTAGACATGTGTTGTTCCCTTCCAAGGGCTAGGGAGGCTCCTTCCTGACCTCCTCCAGATAAGCTTGTGGCCACGTGGGCTTGTCACTCCGACCTCTGCCTCATCTTCACATCACCTTCTCCTCTGTGTGTCCTCACATCTTCCTCTGCCTCTCTCTTAAAAGGACCCTTGTAGCTGGGCGTGGTGGCTCATGCCTGTAATCCCCACACTTTGGGAGGCCAAGGCGGGCGGATCATGAGGTCAGGAGATAGGGACCATTCTGGCCAACATGACGAAATCCCATCTCTACTAAAAAAATACAAAATATTAGCCCAGCGTGGTAGTGCATGCCTGTAGTCCCAGCTACTTGGGAGGCTGAGGCAGGAGAATCACTTGACTTGAACCCAAGAGGCGGAGGTTGCAGTTAGCTGAGATCATACCACTGCACTCCAGCCTGGGCAACAGAGCAAGACTCCATCAAAAAAAAACAAAGAAACAAAAAAACACTCTTGTGATGACATCCATGCCCATCCAGCAATAAGACGGGATGTTCTCCTCATCCAAAGATCCTTAGTCACATCTGCAAATACCTTTTCCCCAAATAAGGCCACATTTACATTTACAGGCTCCATGGACTGTGATGTGGACATACCTTTGGGGGGCCATTTTTCAGCCTACCACACGTGGGATGCAACAGACAAGCCGTGCTTGCTTGAGCTGACTTGTTGGAGCTGCTCACCCTCCCCTGGGCTGGAATCAGAGGCGAGGCTGATGGCACCAGGACAAGAGGCTTCTGACAGAAGGGTGAAGTGGGACAGAACCATGCACCTTTGGCCAAAACAGCAGAGCTGGCATGACAACCATGCAAGCCAGACTCTGTGAAGATTGGGCAAATGTTTCTACTCAAGTGCATATGAGCCAGGTATTGTGGCGCTGACTTGATTTACTCCCCAGAGGAGAGCCAGTCACCACCTATCAGTTCTGTCCAGGGATGTGTAATTAAGAGACCTGCGGCTGCTTCTACATGGGTTTGCTTTTCACTCGCCTTCGACGTTACTGGAATAATTGCAGCAGGTGCCTGCCTGGCCGACAAATCTTGTTCCAAAGGGCAAATCTGCCCCTGCTCCATCGTATCGGGCCCCTCGGTGGCTCCCAGTGCCCACGGTCCTTCTACAGTGCTACATGGCAGCGCCTGTTTACACTGGCAACCCTTTGGCTTCTTAGTCCCCTGAGTGTGGGAGGTGGGGATTTGAAGACACAATGGGTGGAAAGACAGACTTTCATAGCATCATAACCCACCACTGCTGAAAATCAGTGAATATTAGGCAGAGGAGGGTTATGGTGGGAGATTCTCCACTCTGGGACACCAGAAGCACTGAAGACTTTGCACAAGAGCAGCCCCTCCAGGACGATGCTGGGTCTGCCCATGTGCTTCTGTGCCGGCCACATAACCACTGGCCGAAGGAATAAATGAATCCAAGGTAAGTTAGTAACAGCATTCATAATTCAAAAATGTTACCAAATTGTGATCAGCTTATTGCATAGGGTTATGCATCGACATTGTCCAAAATTTCAAAAGGTGCAGAAGGACGCACGCCCCTCCCCTAGGTCTCGGTGGTGGCAACCAGTTCACCAGCATCACGTGTATGCTCGCAGGATCTTATGCATCTATGAGCAGAAACGTGCACGCACCACTGCTTTTTTCATTTGTGATATCTTAGAAATCATTCCAGAGTAGGAGGAACATTCAGGATACTACCCCAAAATACGCACCTTGCCATATTGAATATTTTACGCTGAAGGAATTTGAGAAATGCAAGTAGAGAAAGGACTCCCTGACTTTCCCCTGAGGCAAGTCAAGTGATCCTCATGTGAGAGGTACCCTCCCTGTTCTTGGAGGAAAAGAGCATCCCTATCTCTGGAGACCGGGGCACCCCAGGAAAAAACTGAATGCACAGAGCTTGCCAACTTTCCCCCAGTTTACTACTCTTCATACCTGTTTTGCCCTACCACATTTTCTGTTTGTTTGTTTGAGACGCGTCTCGCTTTGTCGCCCAGGCTGGAGTGCAGTGACGTGATCTCGGCTCACTGCAGCCTCCGGCTCCCAAGTTCAAGCGATTCCCCTGCCTCAGCCTCCCGAGTAGCTGGGACCACAGGCGTGTGCCACCACACCTGGCTATTTTTTTTTTTTGTATTTTAGTAGAGACTGAGTTTCAACCATCTTGGCCAGGATGTTCTCGATCTCCTAACCTCGTGACCCACTGGCTTCGGCCTCCCAAAGCGCTGGGATTACAGGTGTGAGCCGCCGTGCCTGGCAGCCCTACCACGTTTGTCTATAACTCGGCACTCTTCGCCAAATCGAGGCTAGAAGCACTCAGGCTAACCATTTCTTCAGGTCCTAATTTCCTTAGGAAGGCTCCCATGTCAGGCAAAATTTAAATAAGTGTGTATGCTTTTCTCTTGTTCATCTGCCTTTTGTGACAGGGTCCCAGCTGAGAACCTAGAGGGGTAGGAGGAACATCTTTTTCCCCCACCTACAGCAGTGTTTTAAAGGGCTTCCTTTATTCTTGTTTTCCTTTTACAGCTGTCTAGTGTCTCATTGTATAGACGTGCTCCGTGGACATTTTCTTTCCAGGCTTTTGCAAGCAAAGAGCAATTCATTACCTTTACAAAAGCAATGTTCATGCATGCAAGGATATCTGTAACACAAAGAAGTGGATTTTCAAAGAGCTTCAAAAAGTATGTGTATTTGCAATTTTGATAAATATTGCCAGAATGACTACCAAAGAGGTTATACCAATTTACGTCCTCCCCACGCAAGAAATGAGTTGCCAACACAGTATATTGGCAAATATTTTGATCTTTGCCAATCTAATAGATGGAAATGACATGAGTATAATTATACTTTGGACTTTTCATGTGAGTAAGATTGCATCTCTTTTTATATCTTAGGAGCCTCTGTACTTCGTATTTGCGAGTAGGTAGGTCATTCCCTTTGACCATGTTGTTCTTTTTCCTTACTGGTTTGTATCTAGAGCTCCTTATCTACTAGGGAAATTAGGCCTTTGCATGGAATATTTGTATGATGAAGCAGAAATTACACAATGTTTAAGCAGACTGTTTTTCTCTCATTTTGTATATAGCTAATTGCAATAGAATTGATTGTGCAAGGTCATTTTCTTATTTCTGGAGATTGGATCAATCCATTGATTTTAAATGTGGTACGCTTTCCCAAGTTTCATTTTTGCATGGGTTAAATCTTTTTGTGGTGCTTAACTTTCATTCTCTGAGATTTTATTAATATTTTGGCTCATGCTGTTTCCACCACCTGACATATTCCTGACAGGTTCCATCCTCTCAGCACCCTAAACCCAAACCAAGTCCCCCGGCCTTCATAAAACACACCCCGCTGTTCCCATCCAAACAGCATCTCACTTCTCTGGGCCTCTGGAGGACCGAAACACGGAAATTCGTGCCACAAAGTCTCACACTGCTGGGTAGTGTTCTCAGTTGTTTCGCATGTATAAATCTCATCCCACTTAGATATCAAACTCCTACAAAGGAAGGAAGTCCATCTTCCATGTCTTCACATCCCTTAAGATTCTCCTGGGAACAGGATATGAACATGATAAATATTATTAATTTAAAATAACTTCTAGCGGATCTTAATCTATGTTCCATGGATACAATGCAGGGTGTCCTGAATTATATTATATTATAATTTTTGTTTTATTTATTTATATGTTATTACTGCTGGTGCCCTCATAAGAAGAGAGAGATACACACAGATATAGAGAGAACATGGCCATAGAAAGACAGGCAGAGATTGGAGGGGTGCAGCCACAAGCCAAGGAATGCCTGGGGCCACCACAAGCTGGGACAGGCAAGGAAGGCTCCTCCTCTGCATGCTGGGGAGGGAGCACAGGCCTGCTGACACATGGCACTTAGACTTCCAGCCTCCAGGACGGTCACACCATACATTAATTTAAACCACCCAGTTTGTGGAACTTTCTATGGCAGCCCTACAGAACCCCTGGACACATTGTGTATAAGTTTGTCACCAATAGAAATCAGATATTTTCATGCAAGATTATGGTTGCTGCAGATATTTGCAAATGTTGTTTAAGCTCATCACTACTTTGAAATTATAGTAGTTATTAGACCTAATGCTACATCTTTTATTTAATGAGGTAATAAATAACTTATAAATTTGTTTAAAAATATTTTGATATTGTCATAACTTTATTTCAATATAATGATTTTCCTTATTTTCTTTATCTTACGCGTTTTAAAACATTATTCCAGGAAGAGGTCTGCCGGCTTCACCAGAATGCCAAAAGAGTTGGGTTCCATAAAGTTCTGTCTGACCTGCAGTACTCCAACATATCCAGAAGAGGGCACTAGAGCACCTAGACAAAGTTTCACAGAAATTAATACTGCACATTTTACTGTATTTCCCTCTATTGCAGATACAGAAATGTGCTTTAAATTCATATTGTTTTTAAAATATTAATGATGTATTCACTACAAGCAGAATATGGAAATGCTTTTGGGCCTGCTTTCCTATTTATTTGTTGACTTAAATTTTCCATACCATTTTTTCCTTTTTATGCTTTTATCAAGGTAAAATATACATATATAATTTACCATGTGCAGTTCTGTGGTAATAAACACATTTATATTCCTTTTTTATACCATTAAAAAATGCTGACATGAACAGTTGGTGCTGAAGTTATTTTTAAACTGTAGCCCATAGCTGAAACTACCCTGTAATTTCCACGTCTTAATGAAAATAGGAAATTAGCATAAAATGGAAGTTAAAATAGAGAATAGGCCGGCATGGTGGGTCACATCGGTAATCCTAGCACTTTGGGAGACTGAGGTGGGTGGATCACCTGAGGTCAGAAGTTCAAGACCAGCCTGGCTAACATTATGAAACCCTGTCTCTACTAAAAATACAAAAATTAGTTTGGCATGGTGGCAGGTGCCTGTAATCCCAGCTACTTGGGAGGCTGAGGCAGGAGACTTGCTGGAATCCAGGAGGTGGAGGTTGCAGGAGCCAAGATGGCGCCTTTGTACTCCAGCCTGGGTGACAAGAGCAAAACTCTGTCTCCAAACAACAACAACTACAATAATAATAATAATAATAATAGAATAGAATAAAGAATAGCCTGACCATGTTACAGATGTACAGAAAATACGGACTTTTGCATCCGTAGTGATGACGGCAGCGTGGGTGCCCTGCAGGAGAGAAGGACCTTTTAGATTCCTGTCCAGCCCAAATAGAACATTCCCCAGAGATGCCTTTGTGTATGTAATGTACTGCGGCCCCTGTTTTCTTTGCAAAAAAAAAAAAACAAAAACCCTTTCAAATAGTGTTTCCTGAGAGTCGGATGGCTTTGATATTTGCTTGGTTATCCCAAAGAACTGACTTGCTGAGCTATTCACCTGCTTATGGTATGCGGCGATTTTGACCTGGAGGCCAGTTTGAAGGCAGGACATTTTATCTTTCTCTTTCTCCCATCATCTATCCCAGAACCCATGGCCCTCCAGAGACAGCAAATTCACAGCTTTCTGCCTAGAAGAACAAGAGACTAGAGGAGGAAAATGCACTCCTAGGGTGAGCCCTACCTAAGTCTGGTATTCGGCTTGCTGGCTGAGGCCTCTGAATTGCCAGCAAAGTCTCCTAAGAATCCCAGAAGTGCATTTCAGCCCCCCTGTATCCCTGTGGCTCAGGATGTCAGGGAGAAATAGGCCCCAGACCCGAAAACTCCGCAGAGAGCAGGGCTCCCTCCTCACCACGCTGGATGGCATATGACTTCAAATCCTAATGTAAATCCTAAATCATATTGATGTTGGGGCTCAGAAAACAATGTGCCAATGTATGGTGCTTCGGCAGGCTGAGGACGGTGACCTAAAGCAGATGGGAAGACCTAAGAAGCAGCCTCAGAAGCAACGTCTCTGGGACCTTCTCCTGCCTTCCTGACACTTGACACTCACCCCCATCACCCCCAGACAGGCCATAGAAACCAGAATTCCTCTTCCCCAAGGCAGTCATAGAAAGTAGAGCTCCTCTCCTAAAGAGCACGCCATCAAACCTAGAAAGATCACTCTCCCTTCTCTCTCGAAGACTCTCATTCTGGAGAAGTCCTGCCCCACACCCAGGAGGAAGGAATGGTGCACAGAGAGGCCGAGAAGGATCTGGAGACAGACAGGCCCTGCTGGGTTCCCCACAGGTCTCTTGCCATTAGACCACACCCATCATCCACTCTCATTTCTGCACGGCTGTTCACTCTTGAGTGTTCCCTGCGTCTTAGATCTTCATTGCTGAAGGCTCCGTGTCTCATTAAACTTGATTACATAAACTTGTGGCCAGGTGCAGTGGCTGGCATCTGTAATCCCAGCACTTTGGGAGGCCGAGGCAGGTGGATCCCTTGAGCCCAGGACTTCAAGACCAGCCTGGGCAACACGGGTGAAACCCCATCGCTACTTTAAAAAAAAATACAGAATAAACTTGTTATGCAGTGTCGACTGTGACCCTTATGTTGGGGAGAAAGGGATCACACCTTTCCATCCCTGCAGTTTCTGGCACCAACTGTGGGGCGGCTGAGACACCTGGCGGTGGCAGAGCCTGCAGACGCCATCTTGGGACAATTGACAAAGCTCAGCAAGGAAAATCTACGACTTGTTTTTTTTTAACCAAGGGCAGTTCTCTCAGATCTCTGCCTGCAGTGCTCGGTTGAGAATGGTAGGTAAAAATTTCTCTTTATTCCTTCCTTTCCAAATTTAGATTAGCAGGAGAAAATTGTTTGTATGAACTAGCTCTTGCGGGTTGTGACTCGTGATTTTTCTTGGCATGGGAACTCTGGCTTTATGATCCCTTCCCTCCCAGAGACAGTCTTTGTTTTACACAAACACCAAGAAGAGAGCTGGACAAAAGCACGGGTGGGACGCCCTGTGTGGCTAGGGTGCCAGCCGCTGCTGGCTCTCGGTCACCTGTGCCTCCCCTTCTGCCTGTCTTTGGGAGGGCTGGGTCTTTGTGCTTCTTACAGACACTCCACACATCCTTGGTTAAGTCATAAAAGGCTTATTGGTTTTGATTCCAAGTCGCTTGGCAGATACCTTTGGTTTTCTTTCTTTTTTAAAAAGTAGAAAAAGTATAATACTGCCAGGAATATTTGCTGTTTGTCCTGGCTAAAATCTGATAGTGTGTTATTTGAAAGGATTTTTTTTTTTTTTTGAGATGGAGTTTTGCTCTTGTTGCCCAGGCTGGAGTGCAACGGCACGGTCTCGGCTCACTGCAACCTCCACTTCCCAGGTTCAAGCAATTCTCCTGCCTCAGCCTCCCGAGTAGCTGGGATCACAGGCGTGTGCCACCACACCTGGATAATTTTTTTGTATTTTTATTAGAGTCTGGGATTCATCATACTGGTCAGGCTGGTCTCAAACTCCTGGCCTCAGGTGATCTGCCCGCCTTGGCCTCCCAAAGTGCTGGGATTACAGGTGTGAGCCACCGCGCCCGGCCAGGATTTTTTTTTTTAAGAGCGCTGTGGTCAGACGTCGGCTTGATTGGAAAGATGATATTGACGCTGTACGTTTTTTCAGGCCTCTCTGCTCTTGTTCTCTCTCTGGGATCCTGCTTCTCCCCCGGGAACTTCTCCGTTGACTGACACTCTCTTCTCGAACCCCTGGTAATTACATGCTCGGGCCTCTGGCCGCCTCCTTTCTTGTTGGCATAATTTTTGCAGAGGATCAGATGGAGCTTCACTGGCCTTTTCGGGAAATGTGAGATCGCCCCAAACCGGCTCCTGGAAGAGCGCTTCTTCCCCTGGCCCCCGCTCTCCCTCCCTGCTTTGTCCTCTGATCTCTGCAGGTCCCTGGTGCCTTTAAATACGCTCCGCTTCGAGCCCCGCCTCCCCCTGGCGGTCGGAGGGTGGAAAATTACCAGAAGGCGCCTTTTCACAAGATGGCGCCGAAAGCGAAGAAGGAAGCGCCTGCGCCTCCTAAACCCGAAGCCAAAGCGAAGGCTTCGAAGGCCGAGACGGCAGTGTTGAGAGGTGTCCACAGCCACAAAAAAAGAGGATCCGCACGTCACCCACCTTCTGGCGGCCCAAGACACTGCGACTCCAGAGGCAGCCCAAATATCCTGGGAAGAGCGCCCCCAGGAGAAACAACTTGACCACGAGTTCCGCTGACCACTGAGTCCGCCATGACGAAGACAGAAGACAATGACACACTTGAGTTCACTGTGGATGTTAAAGCCAACAAGCACCAGCTCAAACAGGCTGTGGAGACGCTCTGTGACACTGATGTGGCCAAGGTCGACACCCTGATTCGGCCTGATGGAGAGGAGGCGTGTGTTCCACTGGCTCCTGATTACGGTGCTTTGGATGTTGCCGACAAAATTGGATCATCTGAACGAGTCCAGCTAGCTAATTCTAAATATATATGGACCGTAGAAAATAAGAAAGAAAAGAAAATTACTAAAAGGAAACATCAGAGGTAAGGTAAGAAGGATTCTGGTCTCTATGGCCAAATTTTTGTTAGGATTCAGGACCTTCTCCTGGGCTTCTTTGTGGACTTCCTTGCAAAATTCTGTAGTGAACTAGAGTTTATAGCCAGAAATTAGAAGGAAGTGTAACAACAGATCTAGTTTTATCAGAAATGAATGTCTTGTTCATTCACATGGCTCTTTGGAAACATTCAGACAGCCACTAGATGTCTGCTCAGCCACCAGCCTAAAATCTAGTCCACAGCCTCTGTGAGATTGACCTGATAAGAGTCTTTCCCTGTGCCCTTAAGATGTAAATTTCCCACCTGTCTTTTCTAGAATTTGGTAGTTATCTTTTGAAAATACAATATTCAGGGAGATGACTGTCATCGGAAAAAAACAAGGAGATGGAAGAACCATGCTTAGCTTTTTAGTTTTTTTGCTTTTGCGATATTTTTGGTGCTTGCCTGATATGTCAACAAGAAAAACACTTGTTGAACAACAAGAAAAATAGCGGCTAGCTTTGTTTAATAGCATGAAATGTTCATGACCAGTTCAAGAATAATTGTTAAGAATAAGTGAATGGAATAAGATGTGAGATCAAGTTTGTAGATTTTTTCAATAATTATTATACATCATATATGTACATATATATATATATATATATATATATATATAAATTTTTTTTTTTTGAGACAGCGTTCTCACACTGTCAGCCGGGCTGGAGGGCAGTAGCCTCATCATAGCTATAGCTCACTGCAACCTTTGAGCTCTGGGGCTCAAGTAATCCTCCTGCCTCAGCCTCCTGAGCAGCTGGGACTAGAGGCATGCACCACCATGCCTGGCTAGTTTTTAATTTTTTTTTAGAGATGGGGTCCTGCTGTGTTGCCCAGGCTAGTCTTGAACCTGCTGGGCTCACGTGATCTCCTGCCTCAGCCCCCCCAAAGTGCTGGGATTACAGGCCTAATCCACTATGCTTCAGCCTATATGTCTTATAATAATATGTCTATTTAAAAATAGTTTCAAAAATAGTTTTGGTAACTTGAAACCTTCAAGTGAAATTAAGTAATAAATATGTGTTAAATGGCTGAATCATTTCTAAGTTAAAATACTGAATATTAATAAGTAAGCATAGTTTAAGTTTATATACTTTGGCATCTTGTTTTTATATGGCAAAAGCTAAATATGTTTGTTTCTGTTAAGATACATGAAAAATTGAAGAAACATCTTTCCAGATATTATGAAATGGTAAATGCTGATATAAGACATTTCACAATGCTTGGTAGTTTTCCCTGGAAATTAAGGCTACTATGAAATAAAAATTATAATTAATAAATAGAATTAAAACTGTTACAAGGGAAATAGCTCTGCATGCAAGGAAATAAAGAATGTATTTGATAAGGAAAATTCATGAAGAATGCATTTTTGTCCAAAAAAGAGAAAGAAGAAAAGCCAATGGATATTTTTTACAAGTTATAATAAGGTTTGCAAAAATCTTGTGTGGTCAAAGCTGACTGAGATTGGATGGGTTTGTTTCAGATTTTTTAAAAGTAGCTTTAGTATTGATAATATACTGCTGCAAAAATGGAATGTACTCTTCTCTGTTGAAATGGTGAAGTTATTTTGAAGTATTGATCTGAGAATGTGAAGGCGTTTTTTTTTCCTTTTAAAGTAATTGGCTTAGGAAAGAGATTCTGTGCTTTATAAAGATAATTTATTGTGCTTGTGCTGCGTTTTGTTGTTTTTTTTTTTTGAGATGGAGTTTCCCTCTGTTGCCCAGATTGGAATGCAGTGGCCCGATCTCGGCTCATTGCAACCTCCACTTCCCGGATTCAAGTGATTCTCCTGCCTCAGCCTCCCGAGTAGCTGGGACTACAGGCGAGCACCACCACGCCTGACTAATTTTTGTATTTTTAGTAGAGACGGGGTTTCACCATGTTATCCAGGCTGATCTTGAACTCCTGATCTCAAGTGATCCACCCGTCTTGGCCTCCCAAAGTGCTGGGATTACAGGCGTGACCCACCACTCCCGGCCAAAAATCTTCTTTCTTTTAAGCTACGTATAGCTTACATCAACTTGGTAAAGTATAGTTTTATGAACAAAAATGTAGGCATTTACTTTTTCTTCCTACCTTATCCCTCGAGAATTTAGAAGCTATTTGTAGTCTTATCTTTATGGTAATATAGTTATTTGCCTAAGTTCAATTAGCTTGTGATCTCCTTGTAACAGGACACAATTGGAAACCCTGGTTATATTAGCAAGGCTTTGACCAGGATGTCATATTTCAGATAAGACTAGGTAGTTTTAAGAACTAAGGTTGACTTTATGGAGCTAATAAAGACCCCCTTAGAAAAAGTGGCCTGAGGGTTCCCATCCTTCCCAGTTTCAAGGATTGTCACTTTCTGGCAGGCCCAGGAACCTCATGATATTTTGGGGCCCTCAAGAGAAGAGGAATTCCCCACATCTAAAGTGTTGTGGACATAGTCCTCACTTCGCTTCCTAACCTTGGGAGGTCCAGCCTGAGATTTCTTATCAAAAGTTCCAGCAAAGCAAATTTTACGTGGCCCATCGCTGTTCTCGCCGCAACTGCGTCAATAATCAGACCAACTTTCATGAGACTAAACTTATTTTGCGAACAAATCAGTCTTCCTTTGATTATCTTTTGTGGAAAGGGAGTGACTCTAGAGAGATAAATTGTTTCAGAAGAGACTAGACTGTACTCGTTGTTACACTCTGCCTCATTGGTCTTGTGGGTTCATGATCTACCTAAAATCTAGACTGAATCTAGACTAAATTTTTTAGTTTCCTCCAATATCTGACTACAACTCTCCAAACTAATGTTTCCAGTTCTCCTCCCATCCCCTGACTTGGAATCACTGAAATTAACACCACTCTATTTCTGAATCCTTGTGAGATGAAGCTGGACCGCTTGATGTAAACTTCAGAGAAAGCGCCACAATAGCTTATGTATGAACAACAGCCTCATAATGTTACTGTATGGACTACTCAGAAGGTTCACTAAGACATTTGATGCAAACTGCAGACCAGGAAAGTCTGTCAGATCACCACTGACTGCCCTTACTCCAGCTGAAGATGCTTTGAGCAGAAGATGCTTTCTTTGAGTAAGAGCTCTGGAGTAAGAGCAGTCAGTGGTGATCTAAAAATCTCCTCGACTGGCTGCTCTTTGCACTCAAAGACTGAGTTTATAGTTTGTTCTAATCATTAGCCTTTGTTTTTCTTTGTTTCCATAAAAATACCTCTTCTTAAATACTTGACTGCTCTAACCAGCTAGAGTCGAAGCCCATCTGCAAGGCCACCGCCTAAAATGAGACACAGCTGTTAGGTGTTGAACTGAACTGTGCGTGAAACTCAGAGACCGTTCAGTGGCTTAGGAGACAATCCACCAACCCAATTCCTGGACTTTGCCCAAGAAGTTTCAGACAGGGGAATATTGGGGCTCAGAAAATGATGCTCCTCAATATGTTGCTTCGGCCTGCTGAGCACCTTGAACTAAAGGAGACTGGAAGGCCCCAGAAGCAGAGTGGCTCCAAGACCTCCTACCATCTTCCTGTCTCCTATCCCTCATTCTCCCCTGAAACAAGTCACAGAAACCAGAATTCCTCTTCCCTAAGGCAGATCACAGAAATTCAAAAATGCGAACTTCTTTCTCCCAGAGCAAGCCATAAAACCTAGGAAGGCCCCTCTCCCTTCTCCCTCCTCCCTGGAGGACCCTCATTCCGGAGGTGCTGTCCCATACCCAGGAGGAAGGACGGCTCCAGAGAGGCCAAGAAGCTCTGAACAGATAAGCCTTGCTGGGTTTCTCCTGTTCGTCTATTACAATTCCGTCATTCTCTTTTGTCCAATCACATGTTTACATGGCTGTCCGTTCTTCACTGAACAAAAGCATAAAAACAGTTTTCCTGGGGTCTTTGGGTCTTCATTTCTGAAAGCTCCTGTAGCATATAAAACTTCGATTAAAATCATCTGTGGACTTTTCCCTTGTTAACCCCTCTTTCGTTGCAGGAGTTTCAGCCATGACCCTTATGATAGCTGAGGAAAGGCATCACACCTCTTCTGCCTCTGCATTGGGCAAATCCCTTCTTTCTGAACATCATCCCCGCATAATACTTATCACTAAAACAATACTTATCTCCACAAAACACTTCTCTCTGAAATTAGCTCTGAACTCAGTTCCCTGCTCCATAAAATGGTGTAGCAATTGTTGTTGCATGTGGTTGTTTTAAAAATTAAATTCAAGCTGTGCATAGTGGCATGCACCTGTAGTCCCAGCTACTTGAGAGGCTGAGGCAGGAGGATTCCTTGAGCTCAGGAGGTGGAGACTGCAGTGAGCGATGATTGTGCCACTGTCCTTCAGTCTAGGTGACAAAGCAAGACCTCATCTCTATGAAAGAAAAAGAAGAAAGAGAGAAAGAAAGAATAAGGAAGAAAGAGGGGAGGGAGGGAGGGAGGAAGGAAGTGATATGGCTTGGCTGTATGTCCCCACCCACATCTCATCTTGAACTGTACTCCCATAATTCTTATGTGTTGAGGGAGGGACCCGGTGGGAGATACTTTGAATCATGGGGGCAGTTTCCCTGTACGGTTCTCCTGGTAGTGAGTAAGTCTCATGAGATCTGATGGGATTATCAGGGGTTTCCGCTTTTGCATCTTCCTCATTTTTCTCTTGCGGCCGTCATGTAAGAAGTGCCTTTCATCTCCCACCATGACTCTGAGGCCTCCCCAGCCATGTGGAACCATAAGTTCAATTAAACCTCTATTTCTTCCCCGTCTCAGGTGTGTCTTTATCAGCAGCATAAAAATGGAGGGAGGGAGGGGAAAGAAGAAAGGAAGGAAGGGGAAAGAAAGAGAAAGAGAAAAATTGTGTTTATAAAGTCATCAGTACACAGTTAAGCGTCTAAACAATGTGAGCCCCCATTCATTCCTGCTCCCCCAAAATACATACTTTCCCCTTTGCAGACCTACCCAAACCATATGACCTCATGATCCTAGAAAGACATAGAAAGAGGCAGGGTGGGGGCTCTTTAAAGATAATTTTCAGGAAAAAATAAAATCAAGAGTCTCATTCATATGTTGTAACATACATGTTAAGTGTTTTATTTAGCTTATTTTATGAGGAACTCAGGCAGGTTTTACAAAGGGCTCAAAAAAGAAGTCAAGATGCACAAGTTTATATGGTGTAAAGGAACAGTTGAAATGTAAACGAGGGAAAACTGTTTCTTTTCTACAAGTTGGAGAGCAGAGCCAGCCAGACCTCTATCAGACAGGACAGAATTTACATGGCTATTTTCTGTTATCTACAGTTTGCAGAGTTGTAAAATAGCTCAGAATATGACTCAGAATCAGCAGGAAAAAAAAATCCTAATCTGATAAGGCACAGAGTGGGTTAGAGATGATGCATAGTTGTCCATTGGAATACACATTTTTTTCTGCCACTGAAGATACATGCAGCAGTATTTTTCTTCCTTTTTATTTCCTGCTTCCAAGACTTAGATCACACAGAAACCATCCCGCTGTAGCCCAGGCCTGTTGTGAGATCACTAAAAATCAAGGTTCTGGGTTTGGGAAAAAAGCTTCAGCCTCCAGAGACAAGTGAAGCAGTTTGCTAGGAATCATTGCATCTTGCAACAAAGAAAGTCCCAGCCGTGCAGCGCAGCCCATGCTCCACCTCCTGCCCCGTCCCGGTTCAGTCTCCCTGGCTCAGGCTGGCTTTAGGTCTGCAGCCCTGGGCCTGCTGGGAGGTAAATTGACCAGTGCAGCGGCTTTTACTCAATTTCACTCCCAGCAGGCTGCTCAGGGAAAACTCTGCGACCAGCAGAGCCACACCACTGGCTTCCAGTTTCAAGCCCTAGCACTCTGCTCAATAATAAAAAACAAATTCTTTTCACACCTCCACCAATTCTTGAGACTCACCAGAAAGCCACGTACCCTAATTTGGGATCCCTCACCCTCACCCATTTCTGAGCTCGTGAAAATATTAGTCCTAACATGGCGTCTTCATGTTGACGTGGGTGGGCATCTTGCCTGTGACTGTCCTTGCCGGACACTGCCTTGCTTACCTTGCAGGTTTAGTAATTAAGTGCACAAGGAAAGTGATCTGGAATCGTGTTTTTTCTGTTGATTGAACTACCTGGTGTCTGTGGATTAGCAAGTGGATTCAGCTCCTCTTGTTGCTCCATTCCAGTCTTTTGGAGGGGATCCGAATATGCCACCTCCAAGATATGCCACTGTAGCACAAGATTATTTTGAGCTGAGGGCAATTAAGAAACAGCAGACACCAGAGGAACTCACTTTACTGCTGCTGCTTACAAGTAGGGCATACATTTCCCTTTGTAAAGATGACACAGAATTCCATTTGTAAAGTGTCCTCCTTCTGATGTTTCTCATACCAGGAGGAGACTAACTCCAAATGACTTTTATCTGCAAAACACACCTTATTCACCATATGTTTTCTAGTCACTTTGCCACAATTTTCCACCCCTAGAAGCCCAAGCCCTGCCTCCCTTTCTCCTTTGTTGAGTCACCTATCCAGAATCTATTTCCCTTTGTTAAAATGGTATATAAAGTCCAGGTGTGGTGGCTCATGCCTATAATCCCTGTACTTTGGCAGACCAAGGCAGGAGGATTGCTTGAGGCCAGGAGTTCAAAACCAGCTTGGGCAACATGTTAAAATCCCATTTCTATAAAATATACAAAAATTAGCCAGGCATGGTGCCATGTGCTTATAGTCTCAGCTACTCTGGAGGCTGAGGTGGAGGATTGTTTGAACCCCAAGAGGTTAAAGTTGCAGTGAGCCAAGATTGTGCCACTGCACTCCAGTCTGGGCAACGAAGTGAGACTGTCTCAAAAAGAAAAGAAAAAGTTTATAGGAGTCCACTGTTTTGGACTTGCCTCCTACACTAGGTAGGCCCCAGTAGATCAGACCACACCAGGATAGAGTCACTTGTGCTAAGTTCCAAATAATCAAACTAAACTTTGAGATGGAGCAGTGTTCCAAAAAAAAACATTAGATTGGGGTCGACCTGAGTCAGCAAAATAAGGAAGTCCTCTCTATTTTCTCCATGTTTCTGTTGATAGACATTTTGGTTGTTTTCACTTTTTGGGCATTATAAATAATGCTAGGAACAGATGTCTGGAAGTTTCTTTTGTGAACGTATGTTATCGTTTCTCTTGGGTATCTGTCTTGCAGTAGAGTGGTGGGATCATGTGATAACTCTGTGTTTAACTCTTTTCTGGAACTGCCAGGTTGATTTCCACACTGGCTGCACCACTTTACAATCCCACTGTTGGGATGTGAGGCTTCCAGTTTCTCTACATCTTCACCAACACTTGTTATTATCTGCCTTTTTAATTATAGCAGCTGGCTTTTATGTTTTGGGGATGAACTGATGAGAGTGGCAGATCTAGGTTGGGGTGGAATGGATGTCTACGTTAGGCTCAGTATGCGCTGCACAACATGGCGGGGAGTGTCTTCTTTTGGGTTCCCTCAGAATCAGACCCTGAGGAAAGGGTTCCAGTGTAAGTAGTTTATTCTGGGGAAAATAAACTGCAAATGGGCATTAGGGATCTTTTAAGGTGATGAGAATGTTCTCAAAAAGGATTGTGGTGATGACTGCACAGCTCTGTAAATGTAGTGAAGATCACTGAATTGTACACTTAAAATGAGTGAATTTTATGGCATGTGAATTATTTCCCAATGAGGCTGTTTTTAAACAATGGCACAGAAAGACTTAAAACAGGCACAGGAGTTCAGAACCAGCCTCCTGCTTCATCTGTCTGCATAACAGGCCTCTTATTACCCCTAAGTAAGAATCCATTCTGCTGCTGGGCAAAACAACATTTTTTTTTTTTTTGTAAGAGATGGAGTCTCATTATGTTGCTCAGACTGGAATCAAACTCCTCCTGCCAGCTGGGATTATAGGCACGCACTACCAAGTGCCCGGCTGCGAGCAACCTTTGCTATTGGAAATCCATCAGACATTGATGGCTATGAGCTGGACAGGTGACCTAACTGGCTTGGGCCTCATATTCTCCATGAGGACAGTGGTGCATGTTCTGTAAAATTCACAGTAGCACCTTGCACCTCTAAATCTGATAATATTATGTGTTACATGGTGCCCTTAGGGATGATTTCTTGGTGCTCTGAGGCATAAATACAGTAATGGGATAGTCATCCAAACAAAAGTGGATTGGAAAAGCATCCTAGTCCCAAGACGCTTTATAAAATTAATGTGACTTTTAAAATGAATAATATAACAGCGCTAATAAAGAAGAGTGCAGCACAGGGCATGCAGAAGGCCAAGTGCATCGGGGAAGATCGTTGCAGTTTGTACCTTTCTGGGGGTGAGGCTTTTAACAATTTATAGGGTTGTAGCAACTCAGATTCAGGAAACCTCTAACTCAGCTTGATGAAGAATGAAAGGAATTTCCATTAGTTACTCCAGCTCTTACTCAGTCCTCCTCATGACAAAAGAAAATGGAAACGACTGAAGTATGCTTTATGTAACCAAGATTATTGATTTGATGGGAGCGGATAATAGACTATGGGAATGCCGAGTGTGATTGGCTGAATTAGGTCATGCAAAGTCATCAGTGTAGTGAAACTCTTTTAAACACAAGTCCAGAAATTCCTCTTGCATTAGAACTTTTGGTAGCCCAGGGTTCTATCATAATTCCCCCTCAATGGCTTTGCAATCAGTTGTGTTTACTATCAGTGTTTTGAGATCGTGCTTTATTCGCTGCTAACAAAATTAAGTCAACCAATTTTTGAGTTTCATAAAATACTCTTCTGCATGTCTTAATTTCAGAGTGAAGCTTATCAAAAGAAAAGAACATTGCACATGACCACCTTTTAAATGGTTTTGCTTATAGTAAGTAACGACTCTACTGGTGATTTTTATTATCTTTATTTTTTCTGAATTTTATAAATATGCTAAAATAAATTGGAGGCTTGGAGCAGCAGCTCACGCTTGTGATTCCAGCACTTTGGGAGGCCAGGGTCGGAGAATTGCTTGATCTCAGGAGTTAGAGACCACCCTGGGCAACATGGTGAGACCTTGTCTCCACAAAAAAAAATTTTTTTTTTAAGTTAGCCAGGCATGGTGGTGCCTGCTTATAGTCACAGCTGCTTGGGAGGCTGAGGTGGGAGGATCACTTGAGCCTGGGAGGTTGAGGCTGCAGTGGGCCATGGTGGTGCCACTGCTCTCCAGTGTGGGTGACTGAGCAAAACCCTGTCTTAAAAAGATTTTAAAAATAAATTGGTATTATTTTGCTTTAGTTTTAGGCACTTTGTTTAATTATGGAAAACAACACCCAAATATACTCTAGTCATAAAATATTTAAGCAACCCTAAAGTGCCTGGAGTAAAAAGTGAAGTCCTACAGCACTGCCACCACCAACCTCAACTTGCCTTGTGCTGTAGTTGTGACAACTGTAACAATTTAATGTGCATTCTGCTAACACTTAACACTCATATGAAATTTTCATGGCATTGCATGTTTTAATTATATAATGTGTTGTGGTTCACCTTTTGGCCTAAAAAGTCTGGGTGATCGGTACATATATGTACTTCATTCTTTTTCATGGCTGCGTAGTATTCTGGGGCTGTAGCTTATTTCCCAGTTCTCACATTGATGGACAGTCCTTTGGCTTTCCAGTTCACTGGGCGTTCTTTATACATACACGTTTGTGCACAGGAACAAATATTTTGTAGGAAAGATACCTAGAAGTGGAATTGGTGGATCGAAGGCTATTTGCATTTTTATTTTCTATAGGTACTACCAAATTTCTGTTCACACAGCAGCACAGTGAGTGGCAGTTCCCCAGGATGAGAGTGACTAGTGTGTCAGGATCAGGGAAGCCTTCACAGAGGTGGTAAGGTGGTTGTATTTTTTTTTTTTTTTTTTTTTTTTTTGAGACGCAGTCTCACTCTGTTGCCCAGATAGGAGTGGAATGGTGTGATCTCAGCTCACCACCACCTCTGCCTCCCAGGTTCAAGCGGTTCTCCTGCCTCAGCCTCCCGAGTAGCTGTGATTACAGGCATGTGCCGCCATGCCCAGCCAATTTTTGTATTTTTAGTAGAGACAGGGTTTTGCCATGTTAGTCAGGCTGGTCTTGAACTGCTGACCTCAGGTGATCGCCTGCCTTGGCCTCCCAAAGTGCTAGGATTACAGGCGTGAGACACCATACCCAGCCTGAGGTGGTTTGAAGAGGGAGTGAGGATTATTTTGGAAGGCACAGGATCGACTGGAAGGCAGCATGCAAATATATTCCAGACAGTGGATGAAGGGAGAAATGGACTGACAGAAGTATAATCACAACAGTAGAGTTTAATTCCCCATTTTTAATGGGCAAACAGAGGGAATAACAACAAGTAGCCAAGGAAAAAGGGATCTAAACAATATAGCTAATAAGTAAATTCATCTATACCAGGACTTCTATGTCACTAACAGGTTGTATATTTTTCTTCTCCTTTTACTTGGAAGATGTTTACATCTGGAGAAAAATGGGAAGAAGCAGACCTCTCCAGTGGGGCACCCTGTCTGGTGCCAGAAAACATTAAATCAGATCACAGACCTGGCCGAGCACGGGGCTGCTTCCCAAAATGTCCATTTTCTTAGAAGATTTTTCAGGTGAGTAAAACATTGGTTTCATAATAAAAACAAATTGCATATTTCTGAAGCAGAATGCAAACTTTTTGTTACTTTTTAAGATGTCACTCAAGCTTTCAGAGATGATTTTCAAAACCTAATGTACTAATTCCCCTTGGCCATCAGGAAGGCTTCAGTGGGAATGTTTGAAAAGCGTGAAAGCCACAATTTCTCGTTTGTCCCAATTTTACTATTTGGCCCCACCGTAATCTTCAACTTTACTGTCACCATTTCTCTCCACTCCATGTGACCTGGCCTTTTGAGATTTTTCCTCCTTTTCCATATATTCCTGCATTAGCATCTATTTCACCCCTGCCTAGAATCGTCCTTGAAAATCCAATTCAAGCCTTACTTCCCTGAAACTTTTCTAAGCAGAATGGAATGGCAAGAGTAAATCTTTGGAGGCTGACAAATTATATTAATGTATTATTCCCAATTGTTCACTGCCTTTACCGATAAGATTCCCTTACCAGCTTCCCTGAGCATTGCTGTGACCTCTCTGTAGAAGCTGTAGACCTCTCTGCTGCCGCTAATAGCAAGCTTGGCCAAGTGACTTGCTTTGGCTGTGGTATGTGAGTAGAAGTGACAGACTCCACATCCGAACAGCAGCTCTCAGAGACAGTGCATGGCTCAGTCACTTCTCTTTGCCTTCTGCCACAACAAAATGGCAAGGCCGATGGCTGCCCTTTCAGCCTGAGTCCAGGAATGAAGAGGACACAGGAACGTTGTCAGCAGGACATGGCCGATGTGTGGCCTGAGTGAGAAACAGATCTTTACAGTTAGACACTAATGAGATTTGGCAATGGAGAGACCCAGTCGGAACCCCAGAGATGGTATAAAGATTATTTTAAGCCAAAGGCATTTCAGTTCAACAGTTAGAAAAAAAAAAAAAAAAAGCCTCCTTAAAGCTTCTCTTATCTGACTAAAAGCAGCAACTTCTGGAAAGTAAGGCTGCCATAAATGCTTCTTCAGGGTGGACCTACTTCAGGAAAGGAAACCGTGAATAAACCATGCTCAAATCCATTATCCAAGGAAGTTTCACGGCCCTGAAGGAGACACGAAAGAGAAGGCATATCACTCCTAACTGTATAGAAAAACATTATCACAAACTTCCTGATCTCCTGTTTGTTCTCCTCAAAACCTGTTTATCTTTTTTTCTTTTTTTTTCTTTTTTTTTTTTTTTTTTGAGACAGGGTCTTGCTCTGTTGCCCAGGCTGAGTGCAGTGGCATGATCACAGCTCACCGAAGCCTCAACCTCCCAGGCTCAAGCATTTCTCCCAGCTCAGCCTCCTGAGTAGCTGGGACCACAGGCATGTGCTGCCATGCCTGGCCAATTATTGCATTTTTTGCAAAGACAGGGTTTCGCCATGTTACCCAAGCTGTTCTTGAACTCCTAGGCTCAAACGATCCTCCCATCTCAGCCTTCCAAAGTGCTGGGATTACAGGAGTGAGCCACCATGCCTAGCCTCATTTATCTTTCTGAAAAGTCATTGTTTTCACGTACGTGCCTGTCTTTTCCTGCTCTTTCCCTTCTAAGATGGTATGTAAGCCTGTCTATCCACTCCTTGTAATTACTCACTAAAATCAGAGTTACACACCGACTTCTGTGTGTGTATGTATTACATGCATAAATAAAATCTCACATTTACCTCTTTTTAATCTGTCTTTGTCAGTTTAATTCACAGGCCTCAGGCACTGAACATAAAAGAATAGAGGAAAAAGCTTTCCTTTGCTACCAGAGCCATTTGTTATTACAGCAAACTGTTATGAGAACCGGTGGGCCTGAATTTCCAATTACGCTTGCTGAGAGGAGCTCATGTTCTGAAAGGTCCTTGGTCAGATGTTCCTCCAACTTATAAACAAAATATGGTTAATGTTCTTTCCTCTCTGTGAAGAACAAATAGGATGAACAAACTGTCTGTTGTGTTGATATTACATCACAGTAACACATCTTATTTTTCAGAAGATAAGTTATACATACTACAGTAAGAGAAGACATTGGATAATATTTGCCAAATTTTGAGAGAAACTTCTCCATCTAAAAATGGTTCTTCCTTTGCAGTTTTAATGTTTCTATTAAAGAATAAATAAGAAAGTCCTCATTAAATGCACTTAGAACCCTTACTTAGAATTATGACTGAATGTCCCATGGCCAATCATAAGTGCCCAGGTTGTAAAAGAGATTCAATCCCACCCCATGCCCCTCCTTTTTTTTTTAAGAGATGGGGTCTTGCCCTGCCACCCAGGCTGGAATACTTTGGTGATCATAGTTACGGAAACTCAAATTCTGGGCTCAAGTGATACTCCCACCTCAACCTCCTGAGTAGCTGGGATTACAGGTGCACACCAGCACACCCAGCTGCTTTTTAAAGATCTTTTTGTAGAGCTGGAGATCTCGCTACACTGCCTAGGCTAGTCTTAAACTCTAACAATCCTCCCACCTTAGCCTCCCAAAGCACTAGGATTATGGGGGTGAGCCACCTTATCTGACCTCCCTTCCCTTTTTGAAGTTGGCACCTTGCCGTCCTACAGAACTTGGCTGTGGGTCATAGGCATCACCTCTGTATCTGCCTCTAGATCCAGTAAACAGGATCCTAGAAATGCTCAGACATTTGGAAAATTCATCTTAGAGTAAGGGGGTACAAAATTGTATAGATATTCCCTAGATTTTGTTGATCACATTGTTTAGATAGAACATAAAAGGCGTAATGCACTACCTGCTACTGTCTTAATGTGTGTGTATTCCCAAAATTCTTATGCTGAAACCTAATCACTAATGTTATGATATTAGAAGGCGGGGTCTATGGGGGATGATTGGGTCATGAGGGCAAAGCCCTCACAAGTGGAATTAGTGCTCTTGTAAAAGAGGTCCCCAAGAGCTGTCTTTCTGCCTTTCATCATGTGAGGACACAGCAAGAATGTTCCATCCAGGAACCAGACACCAAATCTGCCGGTGATCTTGAACCTCTCAGCCTCCAGAACTGTAAGAAGTAAATTTCTATTGTTGCTAAGCTACCCAGTTTATGGTATTAATATTTTATTATAGCAACCCAGTGGACCAAGACTCTATTCATTTGACTGGTCAGTACCTAATGTTGTGCAGAAACTTCCATTTCATTGAGTGTTAAAAAGAATCATAGCCTGGGGGGGTGGGGGGGTGGGGGGATGGAGACAGCAAACCACCATGGCATGTATGTACCTATGTAACAATCCTGCAGGATGCAGGATGTGCACATGTACCCCAGAGCCCAAATACAATTAAAAAAAAAAAAAAAAGATTGGTGGTAGAAGGAAAAAAAAAAAAGAAAGAATCATAGCTGAGGCTGGGCACAGTAATCCCAAGGTGGGTGATATGGTTAGGCTTTGTGTCCGCCCCCCAGGTGTCATCTTGAATTATAATCCTGTAATCTCACATGTCAAGAGAGAGTGGAGGTACAGGTGAGTGATAGATGCACAGTAAACATTTATTGCATGGATAGATGGGTGGATGGATGGATGGATGGGTTTGTGGGTAAGTTAGTGACCGTATGAATCAATGAATAGGAGGGTAGATTGATGGATGGAGCATTAGAATCCACTTTCTCTGCGTAGGTATCCCTCTGTAATTTCTACATAAGGTCTGTGTTATGGGCTAAATGTTTGTGTATCCTAGAAAATATATATGTTGATGCCCTACCCACCAATATGATTGGCATTTGGAGGTGGAGCTTTTCAGAGGTAATTAGGCCTAGATTAGGCCACAAGGACGGGAGCCACATGGTGAGATTAGTGTCCTTATTATAAGAGGGGGCACCAGCGCTTTCTCTCTTCCATTTGCATAAACCAAGGAAAGGCCATGTGAGCACACAGCAGGAAGGTGGCTGTCTGCAAGCCAGGAAAGAGAACTGGATCTGCCGGCACCTTGATCTTGGACTTCCTAGGCTACAGAACTATGAGAAATGAATGCCTATTGTTTAAGTCATCTGTGGATAGAAGAAAAATCTGTCCATCTGGATAACACCTTCCAGTCTATGGTGTTTTGTTACAACAGCTCAACCTAAGGTAATCTACTTCTACCCACAAGTATACTTCTGTATCCAGCTCCAAATGCACATGTGATTGCTTCTGTTCTGTGTGCCTGTGTCTATGTGTGTTTCTTCTTCTTCTGCATGTGGTTTCATTGAAGGGGCCAGTAATACTTCAGGCATTTCTGTAAAACAGATATGATTATAGCTCCTATCTTATAAAATTGTTATGAGTGATATAATTATTAATTTATACTCATCACTGTTAATCACTAGACTTGAATTAAAGAAGCTCAAATTTATTTTGTCTTACATTATCATTCGTAAAGGCAGTTTTCATGGTTAAGACTGGGTTTGTATCTTAGTTTTACCCACCATTCATCCGTCCATCCATCCATCGCCTCAGTTTTCCCACCTGTAAAATTGGCACAATAAGACTATTTCCCTAAGAGCATGCGGTGAAATAATCCATGTAAACTACTTAGTACAACGTCCAGCACATAGTAAGCACTAACACATAACATACTATATGTCAGCCAATAGAAAGAGCAGAGTTCTGTGGGCAATTATAGTATTTGAAGGGAGAAAAATCTATAGACACGGGTCATGATGAGGATGCAGTGGTGACGACTCTGCAGGCATCTTCCCAAGGCTCTGACACCTCGTGGGAGGACAGGGAACACAGGTCACACTGAGTGTGTAATGGAAGGCATGCCCCACCCTCCACCCCGATGGATGGGATCAGTGATCCTGGGTGTCGAGTGTCACCTTTCCACCGAGCAGGAATGCTGGCTTGTAGCCCCATGGTGTCTCTGTGTTGAATGTTTCCCTCCTGAACTGGTTTGAACACGGATTCGTTCTGTGAGGACAGACTTCTGTGGATCATTTATTGTGTTTTTCAGCTGAGTTTCTTAGCACATTCTTAACAAACCTGAAAGCAGATGTCTGTGTTTATAAAGTAAGATGAACTAGACACAGAAAATGTATTAACAAGAAAAGGTAACATCAAGTTGAGGAAGGGACGTGCTCCCTTCTGTTTTTATAAAATGAAGTTAGAAGGTCAGCCATAGCCCTGTGTCTGGTTTTCTGGGGTGCCCCTGGCACTCTCGCTGGGGCTTCTTAATTCCTGGATCCTGTCCCTTTTGTGTACAGACATGTATTTCAGTGTGGTTTGGATGGAAAAAGTGTTATTAAAAGACACTTTGGCACCAACTCTCAGGTTCAAACTACCTGCATTTTCCTTCTTTGTCCCCCTCTCCATGACAATGGCTAGAGGGACCTGAGCTGGGTAACAATTGGTGGGCAGAAGTGGAAAGAAAGGGCAGGGGAGCTAAGTGGTCATACCACCTGGAGCTTCTGTCTGTATAAACTCTTCCCGCTGCTGGGGCTGATGGCCGTACCCGACATCCATCCTCTCCTCAAGGAATCTCAGAAAATCTCTAGGCTGTGTGCTCTTTGCTTATTGCTAAGAATAAAAGTGTAAGCAGGAATGCATTGCTATTACAACAGCCAGCATTTATGGAGTCTTTCCCATGTGCTGGGATTATAGTAAGATCTTTGCAAGCATTTCTCTCATGCCCTCTCTTTCAAGACTGTTGGTAATCAGTCTTGACAGGGCTCCTGTCAGCTCACTGGCACTGTTACAGCTGTGCCACTTGTTAAAATCTGGAACTACTACAGTACTAGATGGTAATGAGATGATGCCTGAACACATCAAGAGCCTCCAACACACCCATTGCTCGGGGCCGAGGTAGGGCTTTCTGAGGGGCCGCCCCGTGTCTGCCCCTCTCCAGCAACCTGCTGGACCTCCAACAGCTCCCATCCCCATTTGACACCCCCCAAGCAGACTGGGCCCAGACCTGGAAGGAGAGATGCCACTCTGGAACCGCAGTGGGGAAAGCCCGGTGCCCACCTGGCTGTCTAAGCTGTGTTTACACGCCACCATCTGGTGCCTTCTATAATTACTACAGCTGCTTGTTAGGGCAGCCTCCACAGTGGAGAATACAGCGTATGAAATATTTTGAATGTCACCTGCCTTTGTTTTGCTTTTTGCATCAACTACAACAGGACTAGGCAAAATCAACTAAAGGATTTTTTAAAATCTCACCAGAAATTAAATGTTTTTCTTTTAGAAATTTTTAAATTTTTTTTTTTGTATGTTTTTCAGGCTAGTCTTCATTTTTATTTTGGGTTCAGGGGTCCATGTGCAAGTTTGTTGCATAGGTAAATTGCATGTAATGGGGGTTTGGTGTGCAGATTATTTTATCACTCAGGTAATAAATAAGCCTTGTACACAACAGGTAGGGACTTTGTTTTGTTTTGTTTTTGAAATGGAGTCTTGCTCTGTTTCCCAGGCTGGAGTGCAGTGATGTGTTCTTGGCTTACTGCAAACTCCGCCTCCCAGGTTCAAGTTATTCTCCTGCCTCAACCTCCCAAATAGCTGGGATTACAGGTGTGTACCACCACACCCAGGTGATTTTCGTATCTTTACAGGCCGCTCTCGAACTCCTGACCTCGGGTGATCTGCCCGCCTCGGCCTCCCAAAGTGCTGTGATTACAGGTATAAGCCACCACGCCTGGCCCTCAATAGGTAGTTTTTTTACCCTTCCCCTCTCCCAACCCTGCACCCTCAAGTAGGTCCAAGTGTCTGTCATGCCTTCTTTGTGTCCATATCTACTCACTCGTTAGCTCCCACTTATAAGTGAGAACATGTGGCATTTGGTTTTCTGTTCCTATGTTAGTTTGCACAGGATGATATAGCTTTCAGTTCCATCCATTCTTCTGCAAATGACATGATCTCATTCTTTTTTTTGTCTGTGTAGTATTCCATGGTGTATAAGTACCACATTTTCCTTATCCAACCTACTGCTGATAGGCACAGGCTAGTCTTGAACTCAGGCTGTAGCTATCTTCCCTCCTTGGCCTCCCCTAGTGCTGGGATTACAGGCATGAGCCACCACACCTGGCCTTTTTCATTTTTAGCTACTGTCTTAGAGACTTGGTTTGTACATACCTGTAATTATTACACAGTTGTAATCACAGCAAAGTTTATTTTTTAAATCTCATTTCTTTCGTGGAACATTATGTCATAAGTATTTTCTCAAATTATTACAGTTTTCCAAATTATTATTTTAATAATGTATCAGATCCCACTTGGAACGGATCTGCTACATTGGGGATCTGATCCCATGCATTTCCCCAGCAGGTATCAGACAGCTAGCCACAGTTCTCTGGATGGGCTAAATTCATTGTCCTGAAGAAGAAATCCCTGTAGAATGTCACAAACAGCCCTAATTACAACATTGCCAAGCCACCTGGCTCTTTGCTTCGACACTATTTTACTGCCCTTTTCTTGGGGAAGCTTAATGCCCGTGTTACTTCCAAGCTTTTGGTAGGGGCACTAAACCTTCAGTTAAAGCAAGGCAACTAGAACAAGTTGTTAGTTTTGAAAACACAGCCTGGCCACTAGGTTCTAGAAGGAGGCCACTAATTTCTCAGAAACATCACTGCATGATCTCAAGGACACTAATTTATTGATTTATGACAACATTTTTAAAAATTGGGTCACCATTTCCCATGCTCTGAATCAATTGTCCCTACATTGTGTCATGTCTTCTTTCAAGTTGGGAAAGTAATGAAGAAAAATAAGAGACGAGGCCGGGCGCGGTGGCTCACGCCTGTAATCCCAGCACTTTGGGAGGCCGAGGCGGGTGGATCACGAGGTCAAGAGATCGAGACCATCCTGGTCAACATGGTGAAACCCCGTCTCTACTAAAAATGCAAAAAATTAGCTGGGCATGGTGGCACGTGCCTGTAATCCCAGCTACTCAGGAGGCTGAGGCAGGAGAATTGCCTGAACCCAGGAGGCGGAGGTTGCGGTGAGCCGAGATCGCCCCACTGCACTCCAGCCTGGGTAACAAGAGCGAAACTCCGTCTCAAAAAAAAAAAAAAAAAAGAAAAGAAAAGAAAAATAAGAGACGGCTTGAAAACACGAGATGTTCGACAGGATTTACCTAACAGGACAGTTTTGGCTTGATCTGATTTTAGGTAATTACCTCTCTTTTTCAAAGTTCGTTTCTCTTGTGCTTTTGCTGGTCTTGATGTGTCACACAACAGCATTCACCCCCAGGACCTACTGCTCTTAAAGCAATAGAAGGAACAGCTTATTTCCTTTATCAAGTGTCAAGCATGAAATGTAGGTCCACGTATAAAATAAGGAATTTGACATCAGCCATAAAAATCTGCCCACAAACAGGTGGAGAATGAACAAAAAAAACAAACCAAAATGCCTAGATTAATAAAAGATTTCATAAACCCAAGCAAATGCTAACATTACTGACAGCTGCATATCTAATCTGAGTCATTACTCAAATAGGGCAACTCGAGCTGTGTTCACCCAATCCTGGATATTTTCATTCAAAAGGTGAGACTTTCCTGGAACTGGGTTTGCTAAAGCCTTAATAAAGTTAGTCACTGCAAATAAAGGAAGGAACTCAGCTAGCTCCACAGCAACCACACACACACACACACACACACACACACACACACACACACACACATGTATGATAAATATATATGGATTGGATAAATATATATATAGGATATATACAGAGATATATATGATAAACACTTTTTTTTCCTTATAGAACTTTTTTCAAACTTTGAGCATATTTTAAAATGCTTTGTTTCAGGCCAGATGCGGTGGCTCATGCCTGTAATTTCAGCACTTTTGGAGGCCGAGGCAGACGGATCAGGAGGTCAGGAGATTGAGACCATCCTGGCCGATAGACCATCCTCACCATTTAGTAGAGATGGTGAAACCCTGTCTTTATCAAACTACAAACATTAGCTGGGCGTGGCAGCTGGTGCCTGTAGTCCCAGCTACTCAGGAGGCTGAGGCAGGAGAATTGCTTGAACCCAGGAGGTGGAGTTTGCAGTGACCCGAGATTGCACCTCTGGTCTGTAGCCTGATGACAGAGCAAGACTCCGTCTAAAAAAAAAAATAAATAGATAGATAGATAATACAATGATTTACTTCAAGTAAAGGGGTACATTTGCAAAGATTTCCTGCAGGGAAAAAGGGAAAAATATCACTTTTTTCAGGACTTCCCTTGTTTCAAGCATTGAGATGCTATCTTTGCAGTGTTGTCTCATAGAAATTGGCCAAAGCGAAAACAAACAAATAAAAACGAAATTGGCCAAACCACACCTGAGAACTGTTCCCAGGGGCTCCACAGCGCTCAGCCAATATGCCTATATTCTCTTGGCCAAGGAGAGAGCACATGCTTTAAATAAGGCAGTCACCTCCTCTCTCCCAGGAACTTGGCTCTTGAGTGTCAAAAAGACTGGAAATGGTGGAAAGTGATTTGTCCCTTGTGGCAATGTCCTGAAGAGATCCTCCATTAGATCCATGAAGTAGCTCTGATTCCTCTGTGTTTTCTTGTCTTTTAACGCTTTGAATGACCCCCATCCTTCCAATGTATTTTTTCCTCTTTAAGTTAATCAGAGTTGAAAAACTTTGCAAGTGAAGACCCCTACTCGCTACCTCTATCACTCTGTCTCTGGCATGTCTACTCCCTGGGCCTGCCCACCACATAATTCCAGAAAGCACCATTCATATTGTATTGTATTGTATGGAGTTATGAATGGTTTTCTTGGCATTGTTCAAGTCATGGCTCTGTTGCAACAGTCTGTTTTAGACACTCCTGCCAGGGGCCGTCTTTCTAGAGAACACATATCAATGTGTCATTTCTTTCCTCAAAAACCGTCAGTGATGCTCCATTACGATAAGTACTAAGATCCAAACAGGCTTCAGGACAGTGCACCTGCCTCCCGCTGGTTCTCAGCATCACCATTCACGGCATGCCCCTCCCTTTTACACCATCTGGCACCCAAGGCCAGGCCAATCAAACAAGCCATTCTACACCCTGCATTCTTCATCTTTGCCTGATCCAGCATGGGAATCTCTTCCCTTTTTTCTCTCAGTACCTCATCAGTCAACATTCTAACCACCTTCAGAGACCCTGCTGACATTCTGCTGTCATTGACTTCCTAGACCTTCCTGGTCAAATGATCACATTACGTTATCTTGCGGTTGACCAGTTGTACTTTGTACCCCTGATTATTGCACTTCCATTGTTTTTCTCTAATGAGAGTCTCGATCAAAAGTCTTTTCTTGGCTGAGTGCAGTGGCTCATGTGAGTCTGTAATCCCAGCGCTTCGGGGTGCCAAAGTGGAAGGATCCCGTGAAGCCATGAGTTCAAGACCAGCCTAGGCAACATAGTGAGACTCCGCTGAGCACAGTGGCATTCAGCTGTAATCCCAGCTACTTGGGAGGCTGAACTGGGAGGATCACTTGAGCCCAGGAGGTCAAAGCTGCAATGAGCTATGATGGCGTTGCTTCGCCCCAACCTGGATACTAGAGCAAGATCCTGTCAAAAAAACCAGAACACCAAAATCTTCTCCCCTGTTTTATTGTGAGTTCCCAGAGGACAATGGCTATAGTACCGGCCTGGCATCTCCCATAGCGCCCTAGCAGAGCAGCTCACTCACTCCATGCTTTCTATTCAGCGGAATGGAAATCTTTACAGTTCTTTCCAGGGAGCTGGAAAGAGTTAATATGGGGAATCCTAGGAAAGTAATTTTTTTTAAGACAGACTCTCGCTCTGTTGCCCAGGCTGGAGTGCGGTGGCGCAATCTCAGCTCACTTCAACCTTCTTCTTCAGGGTTCAGGTGATTCTCCTGCCTCAACCGCCCTAGGAGCTGGGACTACAGGCATGCACCACCATACCCAGCTAATTTTTGTATTTTTAGTAGAGACAGGGTTTCACCATGTTGGCCAGGATGGTCTCAAATTCCTGACCTCAGTGCTGGGCCTCCCAAAGTGCTGGGATTGTAGGCGTGAGCCACCATGCCTGGCCAAGAAACAGTCTTGCTCCTGAGGTAAATTTTCTTCACTTTATTACCAGAGAGAACTGTGTAAAATACCTGCAAGAGTGAGTGAATTCAATAAATAAATGTGTTAAGGGAAAAATTTTTCTCAAAAATAGATGCTTTTCTTCAAATGTCAAATGACCCATCTTCATTCTTGGAACTTTATTTTCTGAGAGACACTGAGTATGTGCGTCATGTTAATAATGTCTTTGACAGCAGTATCTTAAATTTTAAAGGGGAAAATACAATTATATATACAAAAGAGGGTCATACGACATATTATATTACTTTTTTTTTTAATTAAAATGTGTCACACTGTACCCAGGATAAAAACAATAGTGGAATTTAGGGGCATCATCAGGGAGTTTAAATTTCTCAGTTGGAAATCCTGCACAGTTAGAAGTGGGCTATATTGGCCGGGCGCGGTGGCTCAAGCCTGTAATCCCAGCACTTTGGGAGGCTGAGGCGCGTGGATCACAAGGTCAAGAGATCGAGACCATCCTGGTCAACATGGTGAAACCCCGTCTCTACTAAAAATACAAAAAATTAGCTGGGCATGGTGGCTCGTGCCTGTAATCCCAGCTACTCAGGAGGCTGAGGCAGGAAAATTGCCTGAACCCAGGAGGCGGAGGTTGCGGTGAGCCGAGATCGCCGCCATTGCACTCCAGCCTGGGCAACAAGAGCGAAACTCTGTCTCAAAAAAAAAAAAAAAAAAAAAGAAGTGGGCTATATTTAACAACGATGGTGTTTTATTTTAGTAACTTGTCCCCTTCCTGGTAGAACATTCATTTCTGTTACTTTTGTGAATTTCTGTTGCTTTTAGCCTAATATAGTGACTCATTTTCCTACACTGAATCACTGACTGTAATTTCCTAATAAAAGATCATTGCATTATCTGGCATGGCCCCTTTGAATCATCCTCATTCTTGCTTCTCCAGAAAAAGAATTCCTTAATAATGAAAAGAAGGAAGAGAAGAAGGAAGGAAGGAAAAAACATAGGAAGGAGGGAAGAAAGAGGGAGGGGGAAATGGAAGGAGAAGGGAAGAAAGGAGAAAATGAAAATAGGAAGGAGAAAAGGAGGGAGGGAAGGAAGGAGGAAGGAAAGAAGGGAGGGAGGGAGGGCAGGAAGAAAGGAATGAGGGGGAAAGAAGAAAGGAAGGAAAGAAGGAAGGGAGGGAGGAGAGAGGGAAGGAAGGAAGGGAGGGGAAGGAAGAAAGGAATGAAGGGGAAAGAGGAAGGAAGGGAGGGAGGAGAGACAGGGAAGAAAGGGATGGAGGGAGAGGAAAGGAAGGAAGGAAAGGAGGGAGGGAGAAGGGGAAGAAAAGAAAAGGGAGAAAGGAAGGAAAGAAGGAAGGAAGGAAGGAAGGAGAGGAAAAACCGCTACCTTCCTTTGAGCTGTTGCACTGCTTGAGCGATGCTCTTCTCTAAGGCCTCACAGGGCCCCTCAAGCTCGTGTGTGTGAAATCTCCACCCTCCTGTGGTGGGGGTGGTTCTGAGTCTGTCCCCTACTGTGGCCAGCTGCTTGCTTTCCTGTTTTCATAATCCATCCTCCACAGGTGCCCTCCCAATCTTCTCCCTTTTCTTTTCCCGTGTGCTCTTTGTTCTCTTCCCTTTATTTCTGCATCTTCCTCCTCTTCACATTCACTTAGCAGAAAGAGCAGACAAACACGCCCATCTGAGGACTGTTTGAGTGTCTCTAGAACATCAACTCCCATTGTACCGCTTCTCCAAGGTTCTTTCTACCACCAAGCTACCTTCCCTATTCAGTGTCCATAAAACCCCAATTCCTTCTTTGGGTGCTGTGTACCCCTCAAGTCTTCCATAGTTAAGGAAATAATTGAAGACCCTTACTCCTCTCTAATCCATCTGTCTTTAACTCCTTTAGAACACCTGCTCTCATACAGTGACAAAATGGTGAATTTATCCATCTTTAAAACAAAAAAGCAAGATTCTAGCCAGGTATGATGGCTCATGCCTATAATCCCAGCACTTTGGGAGTATAAGGTGGGAAGGTCTCTTGAGCCCAGGAGTTCCAGACCAGCCTGGACAACACAGCAAGATACGGTCTCTACAAATTTAAAAAACAGCTGGGCATGGTGGCACATACCTGTAGTCCCAGCTACTTGGGAGGCTGAGTTGGGAGGATTGCTTGAGCCCAGGAGGTCAGGGCTGCAGTGAGCTGTGTTGCCACTCCAGCCTTGGGGACAGAGCAAGACCTTGCCTCAGGAAAAAAGAAAAAAAAGATGATTCTAAGACTTAGGTTGTTTTAAATTAATTTTAAGTTATACAAATAATATAAAAAAAATCAAGAGTTATAGACAAATTTAAAGTCTTCTCACTTCCAATCTTAATACCTGCTGTCACCAAGCTGGTGTGTATCCTTCCAGAGTATTTTCTATGCACTGACATATATGTTTGGGGAGCTGTTGAAGCATATATAGTTATTTGATAGTGGGACAGGCGTGGTGGCTCACATCTGTAATCCTAGTTCTTTGGGAGGCGTAGGAGGGTGGATCACCTGAGGTCAGGAGTTTGAGGCCAGCCTGGTCAACATGGTAAAACCCCATCTCTACTAAAAATACAAAAATTAACTGGGCATGGTGGCATGTGCCTGTAATCCCAGCTACTCGGGAGGCTAAGGCAGGAGAATTGCTTGAACCCAGGAGGTGGAGGTTGCAGTGAGCAGAGACTGTGCCATTGCACTCCAGCCTGGGTGACAAGCAAAATTCCATCTCAAATAAATAAATAAATAAAGTAAATAAGTAAATAAGTAAATAAATAAAGTTATTGGATTTTACTTTAGGGTCCAGAACTAATAATGGGAGTCAAGGCCAAATCTTTAAGAAGCTTCAAATGCCTGTTAATGGCCTTTAGTGATATCCTTATGCTGTGTGGTGTCATTCTCAAAGGCAGACAATTGCTCTACCAAACTACCAAATTGCAGTATAGTGTCTGATGACAACTGTGGATGTTTGAGAAACAGCATCGCCCCGTGGGATGCATGGGGCCTCACTTGCTGCTGGTAGTCATGGCAGGGATGGATGCGGGAGGCTGGGATCCCCCCAGCGTGGCTAGGAGTGTTGACTGCCATCTTCCCGCAGGGGTCTGCTTCTCAGGTCCATCCTGCTTCTCAGAATCTCAGAATTCTGTCATGGATGCTGCAAAAACCAGCTAAGGAGGCCAAATGCACTTGGTTTACATTCTTCTTTCTAGATTTTTGGATAAAACAATTTAAAAATTTCACCCAGAATAACTGTGTTTATTTTTGTAAAGCAAAATCAAATAAGCCAAGTGCCATTGGAGCTCCTGGCATCTTCCTTATACTTAATACTTGATGAAAGTCCTGCTAGACAAGCCAGACTTAATGAGGACGGGAAGCCGATATTTAGTACATGGTGACATCATCATGTCTGTGTTTTTTTCGTTTTCTAAGGAACGCTGGCTGCACACCAAGAAATGAAAATTGTTGGTTAATGGATGCTAATGGGAAACCTAATGGGGCAGTAGAGGCCAGCACTTTTCTCACTATGGCCCATGGCAAAGCACAAGATTGATGGAGAGATAAGACCACTGCCAGTTCTTTTATAAGTAAAAGATGTTTCTCCAATAATGTGATGAAGCTCCTTTACTCGCAGAAGGCTGAACCAGCATGAAATAAGGCCAGGCGTCATTCAAGTTAGTCCAATAGCAAAACATATTTACATACATAAATAAATATGTGTATTACCTTTCTAGACAATGACATCTCTTTACAAAGAAAATGTGTTCATTATTTCTAAAAATAGAAATATTGCATAGTCAAAAGGAGAGAATCACCTTTATTCAGCTGCAAAGCAATAATCCACTGTTAGTATTTTCATGTGTGTCTTTCCATTCTTTTTGTTGATATGTATATACATTTTGATTTTTAAAAACATCTTCCTAGGCCGGGCGCGGTGGCTCACGCCTGTAATCCCAGCACTTTGGGAGGCCGAGGTGGGTGGATCACGAGGTCAAGAGATCGAGACCATCCTGGTCAACATGGTGAAACCCCCTCTATACTAAAACTACAAAAAATTAGCTGGGCATGGTGGCACGTGCCTGTAATCCCAGCTACTCAGGAGGCTGAGGCAGGAGAATTGCCTGAACCCAGGAGGTGGAGGTTACGGTGAGCCGAGATCGCGCCATTGCACTCCAGCCTGGGTAACAAGAGCGAAAAAAAAAAAAAAAATCTTCCTGTGAATTTTAAGATATGTATAGACTTGTGTGGTCCCCACCAAAATCAGAATATCCAGCAGTTCTATCACCCCTCAAAATCCCCTCTTATATCCCTTGATAGTCACACCTTCCCTCCCTCAAATCTCTGCATCTACTGATCTGTTCTCAGTCACTGTAGTTTTGGGTTTTTGAAAGGTCATATAAATGGAGTTATAGAGTAACCTCCTAAGACCGACTTATTTCACTCAGTATGTATGACATTAATTTATGATGTATGTATCAATAGTTCATTCCTTTTTATTGCTAAGTACTATTCCATTGTATGACTGTTCCCGTGGTTTGTTTATTCATTTACTGGCTGAAAGGCATTTGGGATGTTTCCAATTTTGGTGATTGTGAATAAAGTTGCTATAAATAGTTATGTACAAATTTTTGTGTGAGCATAAGCTTTCATTTCTCTAGGGTTTAAATACCTAGGAGAGGGCTTAATGGGTTATATGAAGTGTATGTTTAACTTTGTAAGAAACTGCCAAACTTCCAGCCCGAGCAAGATAGCAAGACCCAGTCTGATATAGTTTGGATGTTGTCCCTATCCAAATCTCATGTTGAAATGTAATCCCTAGTGTTTGAGATGGGGCCTGGCAGGAGGTCACTGGATCATGCGGGCAGATTTCTCGTGAATGGTTAAATATTATTCTCTTGGTACTGCTCTTGCAAGATCTGGTCATTTAAAAGTGTGCGAAAGAAAAATATCTTGGGGCCCCAAAATCACTAAGCTAAAAGGAAAAGTCAAGCTGGGAACTTCTTAGGACAAACCTGTCTCCCATTCTATTAAAAACCTCCCCTCTGCTCACTGAGATAAATGCATATCTGATTGCCTTCTTTGCAATCAGATATGCGTTTGCAATCAGATATGCGTTTGCAATCAGATATGCAATCAGAGGCTAATCAGAAACTCAGAAGGATGCAACCATTTGTCTCTTATCTACCTATGACCTGGAAGACCCCTCCCCACTTTGAGTAGTCCCATCTTTTTGGACTGAACCAGTGTTCATCTTACATATGTTGATTGATGTCTCATGTCTCCCTAAAATGTATAAAAGCATACTGTGCTCTGACCATCTTGGCCACATGTCATCAGGACCTCCTGAGGCTGTGTCACCGGTGCGTGTTCTGAACCTTGCCAAAATAAACGTTCTAAATTAACTGAGACCTGTCTCAAATTTTTGGGTTCAAATTTTGGTAACCATGAAGAGATTCTGAGTGGAGACGCCTCTGACCTTAGACAAATCTCCTATTGGTTCTTGGTACCAGCATGAGCTAACTTTATAACTCAAACCAATAGGACAATTTGCTGAGGTCTGGGAGCACCCCCTCCAGGGAATTCCTGATCTCCCAAAATTTGGTCGAGATCTAAAGTTTATTTTGCTGTAAAACTCCCTTTTTGGGGGGTTTTACTTGCTTGCAACAAGGAAGGCAAGTTTTTCCTGCTTATGTAATGGTGGAAGGCAGGTAACTCCTTTATGGAGTTTAAGCCCACTTCCAACAAGAAAGATGAGGTTTTTCTCCTGCGTCTCTAGGGTGGTAGAGAGCTGTCTTCAGCCTGAGACCCAACCCTCGGGGCAAGAAAGTGAATTGGGGTTTGTCTTGGCTAAAGTTAAGATTAACGACCAACTTGTCTTAATTTCTCCTTGCCAGTAGAGCGCTCAGTAGTCATATGAGTTGTGCGATCATTTGTTTTGCTTAACTGGTTTGTTGTTGTTTGCTTCTCTTCTTGTTGTTTCAGTCTTTTCCACATTGGGTTTGATCAACTCTATCTGGCATGATCAAATCAAAAGGAAAGTTCCAAATTATGGGGAACAAGGCCTCTGAAGTGGCTAAATTCACACACACACACACACACACACACACACACACACACACACACACAC
>NW_022437568.1:0-36493 GCF_009761245.1 Sapajus apella
TCATCAGAGCAATGCAAATTAAAACCACAGGGAGACACCACCTCATATCTGTTAGGATGTCTATTACCAGAAAGATGAAAGACGTGTTGGTGGGGATGTGGAGAAGGGAAACCGTGCACACTGTTGGTGGGAATGTACGTTAGCACAGCCATAACAGAAAGCAGTATGGAGGGTCCCAAAAAGTGAAAAACAGAATGGATAGGGTCCGGCTATCTCACTAGTAGGTGAGAGGACAACAGAATCCAAGGACAGCAAAATCGGTGTCTTGAGAAGATACCTGCACTCCATGTTACTGTAGACATGTGTTGTTCCCTTCCAAGGGCTAGGGAGGCTCCTTCCTGACCTCCTCCAGATAAGCTTGTGGCCACGTGGGCTTGTCACTCCGACCTCTGCCTCATCTTCACATCACCTTCTCCTCTGTGTGTCCTCACATCTTCCTCTGCCTCTCTCTTAAAAGGACCCTTGTAGCTGGGCGTGGTGGCTCATGCCTGTAATCCCCACACTTTGGGAGGCCAAGGCGGGCGGATCATGAGGTCAGGAGATAGGGACCATTCTGGCCAACATGACGAAATCCCATCTCTACTAAAAAAATACAAAATATTAGCCCAGCGTGGTAGTGCATGCCTGTAGTCCCAGCTACTTGGGAGGCTGAGGCAGGAGAATCACTTGACTTGAACCCAAGAGGCGGAGGTTGCAGTTAGCTGAGATCATACCACTGCACTCCAGCCTGGGCAACAGAGCAAGACTCCATCAAAAAAAAACAAAGAAACAAAAAAACACTCTTGTGATGACATCCATGCCCATCCAGCAATAAGACGGGATGTTCTCCTCATCCAAAGATCCTTAGTCACATCTGCAAATACCTTTTCCCCAAATAAGGCCACATTTACATTTACAGGCTCCATGGACTGTGATGTGGACATACCTTTGGGGGGCCATTTTTCAGCCTACCACACGTGGGATGCAACAGACAAGCCGTGCTTGCTTGAGCTGACTTGTTGGAGCTGCTCACCCTCCCCTGGGCTGGAATCAGAGGCGAGGCTGATGGCACCAGGACAAGAGGCTTCTGACAGAAGGGTGAAGTGGGACAGAACCATGCACCTTTGGCCAAAACAGCAGAGCTGGCATGACAACCATGCAAGCCAGACTCTGTGAAGATTGGGCAAATGTTTCTACTCAAGTGCATATGAGCCAGGTATTGTGGCGCTGACTTGATTTACTCCCCAGAGGAGAGCCAGTCACCACCTATCAGTTCTGTCCAGGGATGTGTAATTAAGAGACCTGCGGCTGCTTCTACATGGGTTTGCTTTTCACTCGCCTTCGACGTTACTGGAATAATTGCAGCAGGTGCCTGCCTGGCCGACAAATCTTGTTCCAAAGGGCAAATCTGCCCCTGCTCCATCGTATCGGGCCCCTCGGTGGCTCCCAGTGCCCACGGTCCTTCTACAGTGCTACATGGCAGCGCCTGTTTACACTGGCAACCCTTTGGCTTCTTAGTCCCCTGAGTGTGGGAGGTGGGGATTTGAAGACACAATGGGTGGAAAGACAGACTTTCATAGCATCATAACCCACCACTGCTGAAAATCAGTGAATATTAGGCAGAGGAGGGTTATGGTGGGAGATTCTCCACTCTGGGACACCAGAAGCACTGAAGACTTTGCACAAGAGCAGCCCCTCCAGGACGATGCTGGGTCTGCCCATGTGCTTCTGTGCCGGCCACATAACCACTGGCCGAAGGAATAAATGAATCCAAGGTAAGTTAGTAACAGCATTCATAATTCAAAAATGTTACCAAATTGTGATCAGCTTATTGCATAGGGTTATGCATCGACATTGTCCAAAATTTCAAAAGGTGCAGAAGGACGCACGCCCCTCCCCTAGGTCTCGGTGGTGGCAACCAGTTCACCAGCATCACGTGTATGCTCGCAGGATCTTATGCATCTATGAGCAGAAACGTGCACGCACCACTGCTTTTTTCATTTGTGATATCTTAGAAATCATTCCAGAGTAGGAGGAACATTCAGGATACTACCCCAAAATACGCACCTTGCCATATTGAATATTTTACGCTGAAGGAATTTGAGAAATGCAAGTAGAGAAAGGACTCCCTGACTTTCCCCTGAGGCAAGTCAAGTGATCCTCATGTGAGAGGTACCCTCCCTGTTCTTGGAGGAAAAGAGCATCCCTATCTCTGGAGACCGGGGCACCCCAGGAAAAATCTGAATGCACAGAGCTTGCCAACTTTCCCCCAGTTTACTACTCTTCATACCTGTTTTGCCCTACCACATTTTCTGTTTGTTTGTTTGAGACGCGTCTCGCTTTGTCGCCCAGGCTGGAGTGCAGTGACGTGATCTCGGCTCACTGCAGCCTCCGGCTCCCAAGTTCAAGCGATTCCCCTGCCTCAGCCTCCCGAGTAGCTGGGACCACAGGCGTGTGCCACCACACCTGGCTATTTTTTTTTTTTGTATTTTAGTAGAGACTGAGTTTCAACCATCTTGGCCAGGATGTTCTCGATCTCCTAACCTCGTGACCCACTGGCTTCGGCCTCCCAAAGCGCTGGGATTACAGGTGTGAGCCGCCGTGCCTGGCAGCCCTACCACGTTTGTCTATAACTCGGCACTCTTCGCCAAATCGAGGCTAGAAGCACTCAGGCTAACCATTTCTTCAGGTCCTAATTTCCTTAGGAAGGCTCCCATGTCAGGCAAAATTTAAATAAGTGTGTATGCTTTTCTCTTGTTCATCTGCCTTTTGTGACAGGGTCCCAGCTGAGAACCTAGAGGGGTAGGAGGAACATCTTTTTCCCCCACCTACAGCAGTGTTTTAAAGGGCTTCCTTTATTCTTGTTTTCCTTTTACAGCTGTCTAGTGTCTCATTGTATAGACGTGCTCCGTGGACATTTTCTTTCCAGGCTTTTGCAAGCAAAGAGCAATTCATTACCTTTACAAAAGCAATGTTCATGCATGCAAGGATATCTGTAACACAAAGAAGTGGATTTTCAAAGAGCTTCAAAAAGTATGTGTATTTGCAATTTTGATAAATATTGCCAGAATGACTACCAAAGAGGTTATACCAATTTACGTCCTCCCCACGCAAGAAATGAGTTGCCAACACAGTATATTGGCAAATATTTTGATCTTTGCCAATCTAATAGATGGAAATGACATGAGTATAATTATACTTTGGACTTTTCATGTGAGTAAGATTGCATCTCTTTTTATATCTTAGGAGCCTCTGTACTTCGTATTTGCGAGTAGGTAGGTCATTCCCTTTGACCATGTTGTTCTTTTTCCTTACTGGTTTGTATCTAGAGCTCCTTATCTACTAGGGAAATTAGGCCTTTGCATGGAATATTTGTATGATGAAGCAGAAATTACACAATGTTTAAGCAGACTGTTTTTCTCTCATTTTGTATATAGCTAATTGCAATAGAATTGATTGTGCAAGGTCATTTTCTTATTTCTGGAGATTGGATCAATCCATTGATTTTAAATGTGGTACGCTTTCCCAAGTTTCATTTTTGCATGGGTTAAATCTTTTTGTGGTGCTTAACTTTCATTCTCTGAGATTTTATTAATATTTTGGCTCATGCTGTTTCCACCACCTGACATATTCCTGACAGGTTCCATCCTCTCAGCACCCTAAACCCAAACCAAGTCCCCCGGCCTTCATAAAACACACCCCGCTGTTCCCATCCAAACAGCATCTCACTTCTCTGGGCCTCTGGAGGACCGAAACACGGAAATTCGTGCCACAAAGTCTCACACTGCTGGGTAGTGTTCTCAGTTGTTTCGCATGTATAAATCTCATCCCACTTAGATATCAAACTCCTACAAAGGAAGGAAGTCCATCTTCCATGTCTTCACATCCCTTAAGATTCTCCTGGGAACAGGATATGAACATGATAAATATTATTAATTTAAAATAACTTCTAGCGGATCTTAATCTATGTTCCATGGATACAATGCAGGGTGTCCTGAATTATATTATATTATAATTTTTGTTTTATTTATTTATATGTTATTACTGCTGGTGCCCTCATAAGAAGAGAGAGATACACACAGATATAGAGAGAACATGGCCATAGAAAGACAGGCAGAGATTGGAGGGGTGCAGCCACAAGCCAAGGAATGCCTGGGGCCACCACAAGCTGGGACAGGCAAGGAAGGCTCCTCCTCTGCATGCTGGGGAGGGAGCACAGGCCTGCTGACACATGGCACTTAGACTTCCAGCCTCCAGGACGGTCACACCATACATTAATTTAAACCACCCAGTTTGTGGAACTTTCTATGGCAGCCCTACAGAACCCCTGGACACATTGTGTATAAGTTTGTCACCAATAGAAATCAGATATTTTCATGCAAGATTATGGTTGCTGCAGATATTTGCAAATGTTGTTTAAGCTCATCACTACTTTGAAATTATAGTAGTTATTAGACCTAATGCTACATCTTTTATTTAATGAGGTAATAAATAACTTATAAATTTGTTTAAAAATATTTTGATATTGTCATAACTTTATTTCAATATAATGATTTTCCTTATTTTCTTTATCTTACGCGTTTTAAAACATTATTCCAGGAAGAGGTCTGCCGGCTTCACCAGAATGCCAAAAGAGTTGGGTTCCATAAAGTTCTGTCTGACCTGCAGTACTCCAACATATCCAGAAGAGGGCACTAGAGCACCTAGACAAAGTTTCACAGAAATTAATACTGCACATTTTACTGTATTTCCCTCTATTGCAGATACAGAAATGTGCTTTAAATTCATATTGTTTTTAAAATATTAATGATGTATTCACTACAAGCAGAATATGGAAATGCTTTTGGGCCTGCTTTCCTATTTATTTGTTGACTTAAATTTTCCATACCATTTTTTCCTTTTTATGCTTTTATCAAGGTAAAATATACATATATAATTTACCATGTGCAGTTCTGTGGTAATAAACACATTTATATTCCTTTTTTATACCATTAAAAAATGCTGACATGAACAGTTGGTGCTGAAGTTATTTTTAAACTGTAGCCCAATAGCTGAAACTACCCTGTAATTTCCACGTCTTAATGAAAATAGGAAATTAGCATAAAATGGAAGTTAAAATAAAGAAGAGGCCGGCATGGTGGGTCACATCGGTAATCCCAGCACTTTGGGAGACTGAGGTGGATGGATCACCTGAGGTCAGAAGTTCAAGACCAGCCTGGCTAACATTATGAAACCCTGTCTCTACTAAAAATACAAAAATTAGTTTGGCATGGTGGCAGGTGCCTGTAATCCCAGCTACTTGGGAGGCTGAGGCAGGAGACTTGCTGGAATCCAGGAGGTGGAGGTTGCAGGAGCCAAGATGGCGCCTTTGTACTCCAGCCTGGGTGACAAGAGCAAAACTCTGTCTCCAAACAACAACAACTACAATAATAATAATAATAGAATAGAATAAAGAATAGCCTGACCATGTTACAGATGTACAGAAAATACGGACTTTTGCATCCGTAGTGATGACGGCAGCGTGGGTGCCCTGCAGGAGAGAAGGACCTTTTAGATTCCTGTCCAGCCCAAATAGAACATTCCCCAGAGATGCCTTTGTGTATGTAATGTACTGCGGCCCCTGTTTTCTTTGCAAAAAAAAAAAAACAAAAACCCTTTCAAATAGTGTTTCCTGAGAGTCGGATGGCTTTGATATTTGCTTGGTTATCCCAAAGAACTGACTTGCTGAGCTATTCACCTGCTTATGGTATGCGGCGATTTTGACCTGGAGGCCAGTTTGAAGGCAGGACATTTTATCTTTCTCTTTCTCCCATCATCTATCCCAGAACCCATGGCCCTCCAGAGACAGCAAATTCACAGCTTTCTGCCTAGAAGAACAAGAGACTAGAGGAGGAAAATGCACTCCTAGGGTGAGCCCTACCTAAGTCTGGTATTCGGCTTGCTGGCTGAGGCCTCTGAATTGCCAGCAAAGTCTCCTAAGAATCCCAGAAGTGCATTTCAGCCCCCCTGTATCCCTGTGGCTCAGGATGTCAGGGAGAAATAGGCCCCAGACCCGAAAACTCCGCAGAGAGCAGGGCTCCCTCCTCACCACGCTGGATGGCATATGACTTCAAATCCTAATGTAAATCCTAAATCATATTGATGTTGGGGCTCAGAAAACAATGTGCCAATGTATGGTGCTTCGGCAGGCTGAGGACGGTGACCTAAAGCAGATGGGAAGACCTAAGAAGCAGCCTCAGAAGCAACGTCTCTGGGACCTTCTCCTGCCTTCCTGACACTTGACACTCACCCCCATCACCCCCAGACAGGCCATAGAAACCAGAATTCCTCTTCCCCAAGGCAGTCATAGAAAGTAGAGCTCCTCTCCTAAAGAGCACGCCATCAAACCTAGAAAGATCACTCTCCCTTCTCTCTCGAAGACTCTCATTCTGGAGAAGTCCTGCCCCACACCCAGGAGGAAGGAATGGTGCACAGAGAGGCCGAGAAGGATCTGGAGACAGACAGGCCCTGCTGGGTTCCCCACAGGTCTCTTGCCATTAGACCACACCCATCATCCACTCTCATTTCTGCACGGCTGTTCACTCTTGAGTGTTCCCTGCGTCTTAGATCTTCATTGCTGAAGGCTCCGTGTCTCATTAAACTTGATTACATAAACTTGTGGCCAGGTGCAGTGGCTGGCATCTGTAATCCCAGCACTTTGGGAGGCCGAGGCAGGTGGATCCCTTGAGCCCAGGACTTCAAGACCAGCCTGGGCAACACGGGTGAAACCCCATCGCTACTTTAAAAAAAAATACAGAATAAACTTGTTATGCAGTGTCGACTGTGACCCTTATGTTGGGGAGAAAGGGATCACACCTTTCCATCCCTGCAGTTTCTGGCACCAACTGTGGGGCGGCTGAGACACCTGGCGGTGGCAGAGCCTGCAGACGCCATCTTGGGACAATTGACAAAGCTCAGCAAGGAAAATCTACGACTTGTTTTTTTTTAACCAAGGGCAGTTCTCTCAGATCTCTGCCTGCAGTGCTCGGTTGAGAATGGTAGGTAAAAATTTCTCTTTATTCCTTCCTTTCCAAATTTAGATTAGCAGGAGAAAATTGTTTATATGAACTAGCTCTTGCGGGTTGTGACTCGTGATTTTTCTTGGCATGGGAACTCTGGCTTTATGATCCCTTCCCTCCCAGAGACAGTCTTTGTTTTACACAAACACCAAGAAGAGAGCTGGACAAAAGCACGGGTGGGACGCCCTGTGTGGCTAGGGTGCCAGCCGCTGCCGGCTCTCGGTCACCTGTGCCTCCCCTTCTGCCTGTCTTTGGGAGGGCTGGGTCTTTGTGCTTCTTACAGACACTCCACACATCCTTGGTTAAGTCATAAAAGGCTTATTGGTTTTGATTCCAAGTCGCTTGGCAGATACCTTTGGTTTTCTTTCTTTTTTAAAAAGTAGAAAAAGTATAATACTGCCAGGAATATTTGCTGTTTGTCCTGGCTAAAATCTGATAGTGTGTTATTTGAAAGGATTTTTTTTTTTTTTTGAGATGGAGTTTTGCTCTTGTTGCCCAGGCTGGAGTGCAAAGGCACGGTCTCGGCTCACTGCAACCTCCACTTCCCGGGTTCAAGCAATTCTCCGGCCTCAGCCTCCTGAGTACCTGGGATCACAGGCGTGTGCCACCACACCTGGATAATTTTTTTGTATTTTTATTAGAGTCTGGGATTCATCATACTGGTCAGGCTGGTCTCAAACTCCTGGCCTCAGGTGATCTGCCCGCCTTGGCCTCCCAAAGTGCTGGGATTACAGGTGTGAGCCACCGCGCCCGGCCAGGATTTTTTTTTTTAAGAGCGCTGTGGTCAGACGTCGGCTTGATTGGAAAGATGATATTGACGCTGTACGTTTTTTCAGGCCTCTCTGCTGTTGTTCTCTCTCTGGGATCCTGCTTCTCCCCCGGGAACTTCTCCGTTGACTGACACTCTCTTCTCGAACCCCTGGTAATTACATGCTCGGGCCTCTGGCCGCCTCCTTTCTTGTTGGCATAATTTTTGCAGAGGATCAGATGGAGCTTCACTGGCCTTTTCGGGAAATGTGAGATCGCCCCAAACCGGCTCCTGGAAGAGCGCTTCTTCCCCTGGCCCCCGCTCTCCCTCCCTGCTTTGTCCTCTGATCTCTGCAGGTCCCTGGTGCCTTTAAATACGCTCCGCTTCGAGCCCCGCCTCCCCCTGGCGGTCGGAGGGTGGAAAATTACCAGAAGGCGCCTTTTCACAAGATGGCGCCGAAAGCGAAGAAGGAAGCGCCTGCGCCTCCTAAACCCGAAGCCAAAGCGAAGGCTTCGAAGGCCGAGACGGCAGTGTTGAGAGGTGTCCACAGCCACAAAAAAAGAGGATCCGCACGTCACCCACCTTCTGGCGGCCCAAGACACTGCGACTCCAGAGGCAGCCCAAATATCCTGGGAAGAGCGCCCCCAGGAGAAACAACTTGACCACGAGTTCCGCTGACCACTGAGTCCGCCATGACGAAGACAGAAGACAATGACACACTTGAGTTCACTGTGGATGTTAAAGCCAACAAGCACCAGCTCAAACAGGCTGTGGAGACGCTCTGTGACACTGATGTGGCCAAGGTCGACACCCTGATTCGGCCTGATGGAGAGGAGGCGTGTGTTCCACTGGCTCCTGATTACGGTGCTTTGGATGTTGCCGACAAAATTGGATCATCTGAACGAGTCCAGCTAGCTAATTCTAAATATATATGGACCGTAGAAAATAAGAAAGAAAAGAAAATTACTAAAAGGAAACATCAGAGGTAAGGTAAGAAGGATTCTGGTCTCTATGGCCAAATTTTTGTTAGGATTCAGGACCTTCTCCTGGGCTTCTTTGTGGACTTCCTTGCAAAATTCTGTAGTGAACTAGAGTTTATAGCCAGAAATTAGAAGGAAGTGTAACAACAGATCTAGTTTTATCAGAAATGAATGTCTTGTTCATTCACATGGCTCTTTGGAAACATTCAGACAGCCACTAGATGTCTGCTCAGCCACCAGCCTAAAATCTAGTCCACAGCCTCTGTGAGATTGACCTGATAAGAGTCTTTCCCTGTGCCCTTAAGATGTAAATTTCCCACCTGTCTTTTCTAGAATTTGGTAGTTATCTTTTGAAAATACAATATTCAGGGAGATGACTGTCATCGGAAAAAAACAAGGAGATGGAAGAACCATGCTTAGCTTTTTAGTTTTTTTGCTTTTGCGATATTTTTGGTGCTTGCCTGATATGTCAACAAGAAAAACACTTGTTGAACAACAAGAAAAATAGCGGCTAGCTTTGTTTAATAGCATGAAATGTTCATGACCAGTTCAAGAATAATTGTTAAGAATAAGTGAATGGAATAAGATGTGAGATCAAGTTTGTAGATTTTTTCAATAATTATTATACATCATATATGTACATATATATATATATATATATATATATATATAAATTTTTTTTTTTTGAGACAGCGTTCTCACACTGTCAGCCGGGCTGGAGGGCAGTAGCCTCATCATAGCTATAGCTCACTGCAACCTTTGAGCTCTGGGGCTCAAGTAATCCTCCTGCCTCAGCCTCCTGAGCAGCTGGGACTAGAGGCATGCACCACCATGCCTGGCTAGTTTTTAATTTTTTTTTAGAGATGGGGTCCTGCTGTGTTGCCCAGGCTAGTCTTGAACCTGCTGGGCTCACGTGATCTCCTGCCTCAGCCCCCCCAAAGTGCTGGGATTACAGGCCTAATCCACTATGCTTCAGCCTATATGTCTTATAATAATATGTCTATTTAAAAATAGTTTCAAAAATAGTTTTGGTAACTTGAAACCTTCAAGTGAAATTAAGTAATAAATATGTGTTAAATGGCTGAATCATTTCTAAGTTAAAATACTGAATATTAATAAGTAAGCATAGTTTAAGTTTATATACTTTGGCATCTTGTTTTTATATGGCAAAAGCTAAATATGTTTGTTTCTGTTAAGATACATGAAAAATTGAAGAAACATCTTTCCAGATATTATGAAATGGTAAATGCTGATATAAGACATTTCACAATGCTTGGTAGTTTTCCCTGGAAATTAAGGCTACTATGAAATAAAAATTATAATTAATAAATAGAATTAAAACTGTTACAAGGGAAATAGCTCTGCATGCAAGGAAATAAAGAATGTATTTGATAAGGAAAATTCATGAAGAATGCATTTTTGTCCAAAAAAGAGAAAGAAGAAAAGCCAATGGATATTTTTTACAAGTTATAATAAGGTTTGCAAAAATCTTGTGTGGTCAAAGCTGACTGAGATTGGATGGGTTTGTTTCAGATTTTTTAAAAGTAGCTTTAGTATTGATAATATACTGCTGCAAAAATGGAATGTACTCTTCTCTGTTGAAATGGTGAAGTTATTTTGAAGTATTGATCTGAGAATGTGAAGGCGTTTTTTTTTCCTTTTAAAGTAATTGGCTTAGGAAAGAGATTCTGTGCTTTATAAAGATAATTTATTGTGCTTGTGCTGCGTTTTGTTGTTTTTTTTTTTTGAGATGGAGTTTCCCTCTGTTGCCCAGATTGGAATGCAGTGGCCCGATCTCGGCTCATTGCAACCTCCACTTCCCGGATTCAAGTGATTCTCCTGCCTCAGCCTCCCGAGTAGCTGGGACTACAGGCGAGCACCACCACGCCTGACTAATTTTTGTATTTTTAGTAGAGACGGGGTTTCACCATGTTATCCAGGCTGATCTTGAACTCCTGATCTCAAGTGATCCACCCGTCTTGGCCTCCCAAAGTGCTGGGATTACAGGCGTGACCCACCACTCCCGGCCAAAAATCTTCTTTCTTTTAAGCTACGTATAGCTTACATCAACTTGGTAAAGTATAGTTTTATGAACAAAAATGTAGGCATTTACTTTTTCTTCCTACCTTATCCCTCGAGAATTTAGAAGCTATTTGTAGTCTTATCTTTATGGTAATATAGTTATTTGCCTAAGTTCAATTAGCTTGTGATCTCCTTGTAACAGGACACAATTGGAAACCCTGGTTATATTAGCAAGGCTTTGACCAGGATGTCATATTTCAGATAAGACTAGGTAGTTTTAAGAACTAAGGTTGACTTTATGGAGCTAATAAAGACCCCCTTAGAAAAAGTGGCCTGAGGGTTCCCATCCTTCCCAGTTTCAAGGATTGTCACTTTCTGGCAGGCCCAGGAACCTCATGATATTTTGGGGCCCTCAAGAGAAGAGGAATTCCCCACATCTAAAGTGTTGTGGACATAGTCCTCACTTCGCTTCCTAACCTTGGGAGGTCCAGCCTGAGATTTCTTATCAAAAGTTCCAGCAAAGCAAATTTTACGTGGCCCATCGCTGTTCTCGCCGCAACTGCGTCAATAATCAGACCAACTTTCATGAGACTAAACTTATTTTGCGAACAAATCAGTCTTCCTTTGATTATCTTTTGTGGAAAGGGAGTGACTCTAGAGAGATAAATTGTTTCAGAAGAGACTAGACTGTACTCGTTGTTACACTCTGCCTCATTGGTCTTGTGGGTTCATGATCTACCTAAAATCTAGACTGAATCTAGACTAAATTTTTTAGTTTCCTCCAATATCTGACTACAACTCTCCAAACTAATGTTTCCAGTTCTCCTCCCATCCCCTGACTTGGAATCACTGAAATTAACACCACTCTATTTCTGAATCCTTGTGAGATGAAGCTGGACCGCTTGATGTAAACTTCAGAGAAAGCGCCACAATAGCTTATGTATGAACAACAGCCTCATAATGTTACTGTATGGACTACTCAGAAGGTTCACTAAGACATTTGATGCAAACTGCAGACCAGGAAAGTCTGTCAGATCACCACTGACTGCCCTTACTCCAGCTGAAGATGCTTTGAGCAGAAGATGCTTTCTTTGAGTAAGAGCTCTGGAGTAAGAGCAGTCAGTGGTGATCTAAAAATCTCCTCGACTGGCTGCTCTTTGCACTCAAAGACTGAGTTTATAGTTTGTTCTAATCATTAGCCTTTGTTTTTCTTTGTTTCCATAAAAATACCTCTTCTTAAATACTTGACTGCTCTAACCAGCTAGAGTCGAAGCCCATCTGCAAGGCCACCGCCTAAAATGAGACACAGCTGTTAGGTGTTGAACTGAACTGTGCGTGAAACTCAGAGACCGTTCAGTGGCTTAGGAGACAATCCACCAACCCAATTCCTGGACTTTGCCCAAGAAGTTTCAGACAGGGGAATATTGGGGCTCAGAAAATGATGCTCCTCAATATGTTGCTTCGGCCTGCTGAGCACCTTGAACTAAAGGAGACTGGAAGGCCCCAGAAGCAGAGTGGCTCCAAGACCTCCTACCATCTTCCTGTCTCCTATCCCTCATTCTCCCCTGAAACAAGTCACAGAAACCAGAATTCCTCTTCCCTAAGGCAGATCACAGAAATTCAAAAATGCGAACTTCTTTCTCCCAGAGCAAGCCATAAAACCTAGGAAGGCCCCTCTCCCTTCTCCCTCCTCCCTGGAGGACCCTCATTCCGGAGGTGCTGTCCCATACCCAGGAGGAAGGACGGCTCCAGAGAGGCCAAGAAGCTCTGAACAGATAAGCCTTGCTGGGTTTCTCCTGTTCGTCTATTACAATTCCGTCATTCTCTTTTGTCCAATCACATGTTTACATGGCTGTCCGTTCTTCACTGAACAAAAGCATAAAAACAGTTTTCCTGGGGTCTTTGGGTCTTCATTTCTGAAAGCTCCTGTAGCATATAAAACTTCGATTAAAATCATCTGTGGACTTTTCCCTTGTTAACCCCTCTTTCGTTGCAGGAGTTTCAGCCATGACCCTTATGATAGCTGAGGAAAGGCATCACACCTCTTCTGCCTCTGCATTGGGCAAATCCCTTCTTTCTGAACATCATCCCCGCATAATACTTATCACTAAAACAATACTTATCTCCACAAAACACTTCTCTCTGAAATTAGCTCTGAACTCAGTTCCCTGCTCCATAAAATGGTGTAGCAATTGTTGTTGCATGTGGTTGTTTTAAAAATTAAATTCAAGCTGTGCATAGTGGCATGCACCTGTAGTCCCAGCTACTTGAGAGGCTGAGGCAGGAGGATTCCTTGAGCTCAGGAGGTGGAGACTGCAGTGAGCGATGATTGTGCCACTGTCCTTCAGTCTAGGTGACAAAGCAAGACCTCATCTCTATGAAAGAAAAAGAAGAAAGAGAGAAAGAAAGAATAAGGAAGAAAGAGGGGAGGGAGGGAGGGAGGAAGGAAGTGATATGGCTTGGCTGTATGTCCCCACCCACATCTCATCTTGAACTGTACTCCCATAATTCTTATGTGTTGAGGGAGGGACCCGGTGGGAGATACTTTGAATCATGGGGGCAGTTTCCCTGTACGGTTCTCCTGGTAGTGAGTAAGTCTCATGAGATCTGATGGGATTATCAGGGGTTTCCGCTTTTGCATCTTCCTCATTTTTCTCTTGCGGCCGTCATGTAAGAAGTGCCTTTCATCTCCCACCATGACTCTGAGGCCTCCCCAGCCATGTGGAACCATAAGTTCAATTAAACCTCTATTTCTTCCCCGTCTCAGGTGTGTCTTTATCAGCAGCATAAAAATGGAGGGAGGGAGGGGAAAGAAGAAAGGAAGGAAGGGGAAAGAAAGAGAAAGAGAAAAATTGTGTTTATAAAGTCATCAGTACACAGTTAAGCGTCTAAACAATGTGAGCCCCCATTCATTCCTGCTCCCCCAAAATACATACTTTCCCCTTTGCAGACCTACCCAAACCATATGACCTCATGATCCTAGAAAGACATAGAAAGAGGCAGGGTGGGGGCTCTTTAAAGATAATTTTCAGGAAAAAATAAAATCAAGAGTCTCATTCATATGTTGTAACATACATGTTAAGTGTTTTATTTAGCTTATTTTATGAGGAACTCAGGCAGGTTTTACAAAGGGCTCAAAAAAGAAGTCAAGATGCACAAGTTTATATGGTGTAAAGGAACAGTTGAAATGTAAACGAGGGAAAACTGTTTCTTTTCTACAAGTTGGAGAGCAGAGCCAGCCAGACCTCTATCAGACAGGACAGAATTTACATGGCTATTTTCTGTTATCTACAGTTTGCAGAGTTGTAAAATAGCTCAGAATATGACTCAGAATCAGCAGGAAAAAAAAATCCTAATCTGATAAGGCACAGAGTGGGTTAGAGATGATGCATAGTTGTCCATTGGAATACACATTTTTTTCTGCCACTGAAGATACATGCAGCAGTATTTTTCTTCCTTTTTATTTCCTGCTTCCAAGACTTAGATCACACAGAAACCATCCCGCTGTAGCCCAGGCCTGTTGTGAGATCACTAAAAATCAAGGTTCTGGGTTTGGGAAAAAAGCTTCAGCCTCCAGAGACAAGTGAAGCAGTTTGCTAGGAATCATTGCATCTTGCAACAAAGAAAGTCCCAGCCGTGCAGCGCAGCCCATGCTCCACCTCCTGCCCCGTCCCGGTTCAGTCTCCCTGGCTCAGGCTGGCTTTAGGTCTGCAGCCCTGGGCCTGCTGGGAGGTAAATTGACCAGTGCAGCGGCTTTTACTCAATTTCACTCCCAGCAGGCTGCTCAGGGAAAACTCTGCGACCAGCAGAGCCACACCACTGGCTTCCAGTTTCAAGCCCTAGCACTCTGCTCAATAATAAAAAACAAATTCTTTTCACACCTCCACCAATTCTTGAGACTCACCAGAAAGCCACGTACCCTAATTTGGGATCCCTCACCCTCACCCATTTCTGAGCTCGTGAAAATATTAGTCCTAACATGGCGTCTTCATGTTGACGTGGGTGGGCATCTTGCCTGTGACTGTCCTTGCCGGACACTGCCTTGCTTACCTTGCAGGTTTAGTAATTAAGTGCACAAGGAAAGTGATCTGGAATCGTGTTTTTTCTGTTGATTGAACTACCTGGTGTCTGTGGATTAGCAAGTGGATTCAGCTCCTCTTGTTGCTCCATTCCAGTCTTTTGGAGGGGATCCGAATATGCCACCTCCAAGATATGCCACTGTAGCACAAGATTATTTTGAGCTGAGGGCAATTAAGAAACAGCAGACACCAGAGGAACTCACTTTACTGCTGCTGCTTACAAGTAGGGCATACATTTCCCTTTGTAAAGATGACACAGAATTCCATTTGTAAAGTGTCCTCCTTCTGATGTTTCTCATACCAGGAGGAGACTAACTCCAAATGACTTTTATCTGCAAAACACACCTTATTCACCATATGTTTTCTAGTCACTTTGCCACAATTTTCCACCCCTAGAAGCCCAAGCCCTGCCTCCCTTTCTCCTTTGTTGAGTCACCTATCCAGAATCTATTTCCCTTTGTTAAAATGGTATATAAAGTCCAGGTGTGGTGGCTCATGCCTATAATCCCTGTACTTTGGCAGACCAAGGCAGGAGGATTGCTTGAGGCCAGGAGTTCAAAACCAGCTTGGGCAACATGTTAAAATCCCATTTCTATAAAATATACAAAAATTAGCCAGGCATGGTGCCATGTGCTTATAGTCTCAGCTACTCTGGAGGCTGAGGTGGAGGATTGTTTGAACCCCAAGAGGTTAAAGTTGCAGTGAGCCAAGATTGTGCCACTGCACTCCAGTCTGGGCAACGAAGTGAGACTGTCTCAAAAAGAAAAGAAAAAGTTTATAGGAGTCCACTGTTTTGGACTTGCCTCCTACACTAGGTAGGCCCCAGTAGATCAGACCACACCAGGATAGAGTCACTTGTGCTAAGTTCCAAATAATCAAACTAAACTTTGAGATGGAGCAGTGTTCCAAAAAAAAACATTAGATTGGGGTCGACCTGAGTCAGCAAAATAAGGAAGTCCTCTCTATTTTCTCCATGTTTCTGTTGATAGACATTTTGGTTGTTTTCACTTTTTGGGCATTATAAATAATGCTAGGAACAGATGTCTGGAAGTTTCTTTTGTGAACGTATGTTATCGTTTCTCTTGGGTATCTGTCTTGCAGTAGAGTGGTGGGATCATGTGATAACTCTGTGTTTAACTCTTTTCTGGAACTGCCAGGTTGATTTCCACACTGGCTGCACCACTTTACAATCCCACTGTTGGGATGTGAGGCTTCCAGTTTCTCTACATCTTCACCAACACTTGTTATTATCTGCCTTTTTAATTATAGCAGCTGGCTTTTATGTTTTGGGGATGAACTGATGAGAGTGGCAGATCTAGGTTGGGGTGGAATGGATGTCTACGTTAGGCTCAGTATGCGCTGCACAACATGGCGGGGAGTGTCTTCTTTTGGGTTCCCTCAGAATCAGACCCTGAGGAAAGGGTTCCAGTGTAAGTAGTTTATTCTGGGGAAAATAAACTGCAAATGGGCATTAGGGATCTTTTAAGGTGATGAGAATGTTCTCAAAAAGGATTGTGGTGATGACTGCACAGCTCTGTAAATGTAGTGAAGATCACTGAATTGTACACTTAAAATGAGTGAATTTTATGGCATGTGAATTATTTCCCAATGAGGCTGTTTTTAAACAATGGCACAGAAAGACTTAAAACAGGCACAGGAGTTCAGAACCAGCCTCCTGCTTCATCTGTCTGCATAACAGGCCTCTTATTACCCCTAAGTAAGAATCCATTCTGCTGCTGGGCAAAACAACATTTTTTTTTTTTTTGTAAGAGATGGAGTCTCATTATGTTGCTCAGACTGGAATCAAACTCCTCCTGCCAGCTGGGATTATAGGCACGCACTACCAAGTGCCCGGCTGCGAGCAACCTTTGCTATTGGAAATCCATCAGACATTGATGGCTATGAGCTGGACAGGTGACCTAACTGGCTTGGGCCTCATATTCTCCATGAGGACAGTGGTGCATGTTCTGTAAAATTCACAGTAGCACCTTGCACCTCTAAATCTGATAATATTATGTGTTACATGGTGCCCTTAGGGATGATTTCTTGGTGCTCTGAGGCATAAATACAGTAATGGGATAGTCATCCAAACAAAAGTGGATTGGAAAAGCATCCTAGTCCCAAGACGCTTTATAAAATTAATGTGACTTTTAAAATGAATAATATAACAGCGCTAATAAAGAAGAGTGCAGCACAGGGCATGCAGAAGGCCAAGTGCATCGGGGAAGATCGTTGCAGTTTGTACCTTTCTGGGGGTGAGGCTTTTAACAATTTATAGGGTTGTAGCAACTCAGATTCAGGAAACCTCTAACTCAGCTTGATGAAGAATGAAAGGAATTTCCATTAGTTACTCCAGCTCTTACTCAGTCCTCCTCATGACAAAAGAAAATGGAAACGACTGAAGTATGCTTTATGTAACCAAGATTATTGATTTGATGGGAGCGGATAATAGACTATGGGAATGCCGAGTGTGATTGGCTGAATTAGGTCATGCAAAGTCATCAGTGTAGTGAAACTCTTTTAAACACAAGTCCAGAAATTCCTCTTGCATTAGAACTTTTGGTAGCCCAGGGTTCTATCATAATTCCCCCTCAATGGCTTTGCAATCAGTTGTGTTTACTATCAGTGTTTTGAGATCGTGCTTTATTCGCTGCTAACAAAATTAAGTCAACCAATTTTTGAGTTTCATAAAATACTCTTCTGCATGTCTTAATTTCAGAGTGAAGCTTATCAAAAGAAAAGAACATTGCACATGACCACCTTTTAAATGGTTTTGCTTATAGTAAGTAACGACTCTACTGGTGATTTTTATTATCTTTATTTTTTCTGAATTTTATAAATATGCTAAAATAAATTGGAGGCTTGGAGCAGCAGCTCACGCTTGTGATTCCAGCACTTTGGGAGGCCAGGGTCGGAGAATTGCTTGATCTCAGGAGTTAGAGACCACCCTGGGCAACATGGTGAGACCTTGTCTCCACAAAAAAAAATTTTTTTTTTAAGTTAGCCAGGCATGGTGGTGCCTGCTTATAGTCACAGCTGCTTGGGAGGCTGAGGTGGGAGGATCACTTGAGCCTGGGAGGTTGAGGCTGCAGTGGGCCATGGTGGTGCCACTGCTCTCCAGTGTGGGTGACTGAGCAAAACCCTGTCTTAAAAAGATTTTAAAAATAAATTGGTATTATTTTGCTTTAGTTTTAGGCACTTTGTTTAATTATGGAAAACAACACCCAAATATACTCTAGTCATAAAATATTTAAGCAACCCTAAAGTGCCTGGAGTAAAAAGTGAAGTCCTACAGCACTGCCACCACCAACCTCAACTTGCCTTGTGCTGTAGTTGTGACAACTGTAACAATTTAATGTGCATTCTGCTAACACTTAACACTCATATGAAATTTTCATGGCATTGCATGTTTTAATTATATAATGTGTTGTGGTTCACCTTTTGGCCTAAAAAGTCTGGGTGATCGGTACATATATGTACTTCATTCTTTTTCATGGCTGCGTAGTATTCTGGGGCTGTAGCTTATTTCCCAGTTCTCACATTGATGGACAGTCCTTTGGCTTTCCAGTTCACTGGGCGTTCTTTATACATACACGTTTGTGCACAGGAACAAATATTTTGTAGGAAAGATACCTAGAAGTGGAATTGGTGGATCGAAGGCTATTTGCATTTTTATTTTCTATAGGTACTACCAAATTTCTGTTCACACAGCAGCACAGTGAGTGGCAGTTCCCCAGGATGAGAGTGACTAGTGTGTCAGGATCAGGGAAGCCTTCACAGAGGTGGTAAGGTGGTTGTATTTTTTTTTTTTTTTTTTTTTTTTTTGAGACGCAGTCTCACTCTGTTGCCCAGATAGGAGTGGAATGGTGTGATCTCAGCTCACCACCACCTCTGCCTCCCAGGTTCAAGCGGTTCTCCTGCCTCAGCCTCCCGAGTAGCTGTGATTACAGGCATGTGCCGCCATGCCCAGCCAATTTTTGTATTTTTAGTAGAGACAGGGTTTTGCCATGTTAGTCAGGCTGGTCTTGAACTGCTGACCTCAGGTGATCGCCTGCCTTGGCCTCCCAAAGTGCTAGGATTACAGGCGTGAGACACCATACCCAGCCTGAGGTGGTTTGAAGAGGGAGTGAGGATTATTTTGGAAGGCACAGGATCGACTGGAAGGCAGCATGCAAATATATTCCAGACAGTGGATGAAGGGAGAAATGGACTGACAGAAGTATAATCACAACAGTAGAGTTTAATTCCCCATTTTTAATGGGCAAACAGAGGGAATAACAACAAGTAGCCAAGGAAAAAGGGATCTAAACAATATAGCTAATAAGTAAATTCATCTATACCAGGACTTCTATGTCACTAACAGGTTGTATATTTTTCTTCTCCTTTTACTTGGAAGATGTTTACATCTGGAGAAAAATGGGAAGAAGCAGACCTCTCCAGTGGGGCACCCTGTCTGGTGCCAGAAAACATTAAATCAGATCACAGACCTGGCCGAGCACGGGGCTGCTTCCCAAAATGTCCATTTTCTTAGAAGATTTTTCAGGTGAGTAAAACATTGGTTTCATAATAAAAACAAATTGCATATTTCTGAAGCAGAATGCAAACTTTTTGTTACTTTTTAAGATGTCACTCAAGCTTTCAGAGATGATTTTCAAAACCTAATGTACTAATTCCCCTTGGCCATCAGGAAGGCTTCAGTGGGAATGTTTGAAAAGCGTGAAAGCCACAATTTCTCGTTTGTCCCAATTTTACTATTTGGCCCCACCGTAATCTTCAACTTTACTGTCACCATTTCTCTCCACTCCATGTGACCTGGCCTTTTGAGATTTTTCCTCCTTTTCCATATATTCCTGCATTAGCATCTATTTCACCCCTGCCTAGAATCGTCCTTGAAAATCCAATTCAAGCCTTACTTCCCTGAAACTTTTCTAAGCAGAATGGAATGGCAAGAGTAAATCTTTGGAGGCTGACAAATTATATTAATGTATTATTCCCAATTGTTCACTGCCTTTACCGATAAGATTCCCTTACCAGCTTCCCTGAGCATTGCTGTGACCTCTCTGTAGAAGCTGTAGACCTCTCTGCTGCCGCTAATAGCAAGCTTGGCCAAGTGACTTGCTTTGGCTGTGGTATGTGAGTAGAAGTGACAGACTCCACATCCGAACAGCAGCTCTCAGAGACAGTGCATGGCTCAGTCACTTCTCTTTGCCTTCTGCCACAACAAAATGGCAAGGCCGATGGCTGCCCTTTCAGCCTGAGTCCAGGAATGAAGAGGACACAGGAACGTTGTCAGCAGGACATGGCCGATGTGTGGCCTGAGTGAGAAACAGATCTTTACAGTTAGACACTAATGAGATTTGGCAATGGAGAGACCCAGTCGGAACCCCAGAGATGGTATAAAGATTATTTTAAGCCAAAGGCATTTCAGTTCAACAGTTAGAAAAAAAAAAAAAAAAAGCCTCCTTAAAGCTTCTCTTATCTGACTAAAAGCAGCAACTTCTGGAAAGTAAGGCTGCCATAAATGCTTCTTCAGGGTGGACCTACTTCAGGAAAGGAAACCGTGAATAAACCATGCTCAAATCCATTATCCAAGGAAGTTTCACGGCCCTGAAGGAGACACGAAAGAGAAGGCATATCACTCCTAACTGTATAGAAAAACATTATCACAAACTTCCTGATCTCCTGTTTGTTCTCCTCAAAACCTGTTTATCTTTTTTTCTTTTTTTTTCTTTTTTTTTTTTTTTTTTGAGACAGGGTCTTGCTCTGTTGCCCAGGCTGAGTGCAGTGGCATGATCACAGCTCACCGAAGCCTCAACCTCCCAGGCTCAAGCATTTCTCCCAGCTCAGCCTCCTGAGTAGCTGGGACCACAGGCATGTGCTGCCATGCCTGGCCAATTATTGCATTTTTTGCAAAGACAGGGTTTCGCCATGTTACCCAAGCTGTTCTTGAACTCCTAGGCTCAAACGATCCTCCCATCTCAGCCTTCCAAAGTGCTGGGATTACAGGAGTGAGCCACCATGCCTAGCCTCATTTATCTTTCTGAAAAGTCATTGTTTTCACGTACGTGCCTGTCTTTTCCTGCTCTTTCCCTTCTAAGATGGTATGTAAGCCTGTCTATCCACTCCTTGTAATTACTCACTAAAATCAGAGTTACACACCGACTTCTGTGTGTGTATGTATTACATGCATAAATAAAATCTCACATTTACCTCTTTTTAATCTGTCTTTGTCAGTTTAATTCACAGGCCTCAGGCACTGAACATAAAAGAATAGAGGAAAAAGCTTTCCTTTGCTACCAGAGCCATTTGTTATTACAGCAAACTGTTATGAGAACCGGTGGGCCTGAATTTCCAATTACGCTTGCTGAGAGGAGCTCATGTTCTGAAAGGTCCTTGGTCAGATGTTCCTCCAACTTATAAACAAAATATGGTTAATGTTCTTTCCTCTCTGTGAAGAACAAATAGGATGAACAAACTGTCTGTTGTGTTGATATTACATCACAGTAACACATCTTATTTTTCAGAAGATAAGTTATACATACTACAGTAAGAGAAGACATTGGATAATATTTGCCAAATTTTGAGAGAAACTTCTCCATCTAAAAATGGTTCTTCCTTTGCAGTTTTAATGTTTCTATTAAAGAATAAATAAGAAAGTCCTCATTAAATGCACTTAGAACCCTTACTTAGAATTATGACTGAATGTCCCATGGCCAATCATAAGTGCCCAGGTTGTAAAAGAGATTCAATCCCACCCCATGCCCCTCCTTTTTTTTTTAAGAGATGGGGTCTTGCCCTGCCACCCAGGCTGGAATACTTTGGTGATCATAGTTACGGAAACTCAAATTCTGGGCTCAAGTGATACTCCCACCTCAACCTCCTGAGTAGCTGGGATTACAGGTGCACACCAGCACACCCAGCTGCTTTTTAAAGATCTTTTTGTAGAGCTGGAGATCTCGCTACACTGCCTAGGCTAGTCTTAAACTCTAACAATCCTCCCACCTTAGCCTCCCAAAGCACTAGGATTATGGGGGTGAGCCACCTTATCTGACCTCCCTTCCCTTTTTGAAGTTGGCACCTTGCCGTCCTACAGAACTTGGCTGTGGGTCATAGGCATCACCTCTGTATCTGCCTCTAGATCCAGTAAACAGGATCCTAGAAATGCTCAGACATTTGGAAAATTCATCTTAGAGTAAGGGGGTACAAAATTGTATAGATATTCCCTAGATTTTGTTGATCACATTGTTTAGATAGAACATAAAAGGCGTAATGCACTGCCTGCTACTGTCTTAATGTGTGTGTATTCCCAAAATTCTTATGCTGAAACCTAATCACTAATGTTATGATATTAGAAGGCGGGGTCTATGGGGGATGATTGGGTCATGAGGGCAAAGCCCTCACAAGTGGAATTAGTGCTCTTGTAAAAGAGGTCCCCAAGAGCTGTCTTTCTGCCTTTCATCATGTGAGGACACAGCAAGAATGTTCCATCCAGGAACCAGACACCAAATCTGCCGGTGATCTTGAACCTCTCAGCCTCCAGAACTGTAAGAAGTAAATTTCTATTGTTGCTAAGCTACCCAGTTTATGGTATTAATATTTTATTATAGCAACCCAGTGGACCAAGACTCTATTCATTTGACTGGTCAGTACCTAATGTTGTGCAGAAACTTCCATTTCATTGAGTGTTAAAAAGAATCATAGCCTGGGGGGGTGGGGGGGTGGGGGGATGGAGACAGCAAACCACCATGGCATGTATGTACCTATGTAACAATCCTGCAGGATGCAGGATGTGCACATGTACCCCAGAGCCCAAATACAATTAAAAAAAAAAAAAAAAGATTGGTGGTAGAAGGAAAAAAAAAAAAGAAAGAATCATAGCTGAGGCTGGGCACAGTAATCCCAAGGTGGGTGATATGGTTAGGCTTTGTGTCCGCCCCCCAGGTGTCATCTTGAATTATAATCCTGTAATCTCACATGTCAAGAGAGAGTGGAGGTACAGGTGAGTGATAGATGCACAGTAAACATTTATTGCATGGATAGATGGGTGGATGGATGGATGGATGGGTTTGTGGGTAAGTTAGTGACCGTATGAATCAATGAATAGGAGGGTAGATTGATGGATGGAGCATTAGAATCCACTTTCTCTGCGTAGGTATCCCTCTGTAATTTCTACATAAGGTCTGTGTTATGGGCTAAATGTTTGTGTATCCTAGAAAATATATATGTTGATGCCCTACCCACCAATATGATTGGCATTTGGAGGTGGAGCTTTTCAGAGGTAATTAGGCCTAGATTAGGCCACAAGGACGGGAGCCACATGGTGAGATTAGTGTCCTTATTATAAGAGGGGGCACCAGCGCTTTCTCTCTTCCATTTGCATAAACCAAGGAAAGGCCATGTGAGCACACAGCAGGAAGGTGGCTGTCTGCAAGCCAGGAAAGAGAACTGGATCTGCCGGCACCTTGATCTTGGACTTCCTAGGCTACAGAACTATGAGAAATGAATGCCTATTGTTTAAGTCATCTGTGGATAGAAGAAAAATCTGTCCATCTGGATAACACCTTCCAGTCTATGGTGTTTTGTTACAACAGCTCAACCTAAGGTAATCTACTTCTACCCACAAGTATACTTCTGTATCCAGCTCCAAATGCACATGTGATTGCTTCTGTTCTGTGTGCCTGTGTCTATGTGTGTTTCTTCTTCTTCTGCATGTGGTTTCATTGAAGGGGCCAGTAATACTTCAGGCATTTCTGTAAAACAGATATGATTATAGCTCCTATCTTATAAAATTGTTATGAGTGATATAATTATTAATTTATACTCATCACTGTTAATCACTAGACTTGAATTAAAGAAGCTCAAATTTATTTTGTCTTACATTATCATTCGTAAAGGCAGTTTTCATGGTTAAGACTGGGTTTGTATCTTAGTTTTACCCACCATTCATCCGTCCATCCATCCATCGCCTCAGTTTTCCCACCTGTAAAATTGGCACAATAAGACTATTTCCCTAAGAGCATGCGGTGAAATAATCCATGTAAACTACTTAGTACAACGTCCAGCACATAGTAAGCACTAACACATAACATACTATATGTCAGCCAATAGAAAGAGCAGAGTTCTGTGGGCAATTATAGTATTTGAAGGGAGAAAAATCTATAGACACGGGTCATGATGAGGATGCAGTGGTGACGACTCTGCAGGCATCTTCCCAAGGCTCTGACACCTCGTGGGAGGACAGGGAACACAGGTCACACTGAGTGTGTAATGGAAGGCATGCCCCACCCTCCACCCCGATGGATGGGATCAGTGATCCTGGGTGTCGAGTGTCACCTTTCCACCGAGCAGGAATGCTGGCTTGTAGCCCCATGGTGTCTCTGTGTTGAATGTTTCCCTCCTGAACTGGTTTGAACACGGATTCGTTCTGTGAGGACAGACTTCTGTGGATCATTTATTGTGTTTTTCAGCTGAGTTTCTTAGCACATTCTTAACAAACCTGAAAGCAGATGTCTGTGTTTATAAAGTAAGATGAACTAGACACAGAAAATGTATTAACAAGAAAAGGTAACATCAAGTTGAGGAAGGGACGTGCTCCCTTCTGTTTTTATAAAATGAAGTTAGAAGGTCAGCCATAGCCCTGTGTCTGGTTTTCTGGGGTGCCCCTGGCACTCTCGCTGGGGCTTCTTAATTCCTGGATCCTGTCCCTTTTGTGTACAGACATGTATTTCAGTGTGGTTTGGATGGAAAAAGTGTTATTAAAAGACACTTTGGCACCAACTCTCAGGTTCAAACTACCTGCATTTTCCTTCTTTGTCCCCCTCTCCATGACAATGGCTAGAGGGACCTGAGCTGGGTAACAATTGGTGGGCAGAAGTGGAAAGAAAGGGCAGGGGAGCTAAGTGGTCATACCACCTGGAGCTTCTGTCTGTATAAACTCTTCCCGCTGCTGGGGCTGATGGCCGTACCCGACATCCATCCTCTCCTCAAGGAATCTCAGAAAATCTCTAGGCTGTGTGCTCTTTGCTTATTGCTAAGAATAAAAGTGTAAGCAGGAATGCATTGCTATTACAACAGCCAGCATTTATGGAGTCTTTCCCATGTGCTGGGATTATAGTAAGATCTTTGCAAGCATTTCTCTCATGCCCTCTCTTTCAAGACTGTTGGTAATCAGTCTTGACAGGGCTCCTGTCAGCTCACTGGCACTGTTACAGCTGTGCCACTTGTTAAAATCTGGAACTACTACAGTACTAGATGGTAATGAGATGATGCCTGAACACATCAAGAGCCTCCAACACACCCATTGCTCGGGGCCGAGGTAGGGCTTTCTGAGGGGCCGCCCCGTGTCTGCCCCTCTCCAGCAACCTGCTGGACCTCCAACAGCTCCCATCCCCATTTGACACCCCCCAAGCAGACTGGGCCCAGACCTGGAAGGAGAGATGCCACTCTGGAACCGCAGTGGGGAAAGCCCGGTGCCCACCTGGCTGTCTAAGCTGTGTTTACACGCCACCATCTGGTGCCTTCTATAATTACTACAGCTGCTTGTTAGGGCAGCCTCCACAGTGGAGAATACAGCGTATGAAATATTTTGAATGTCACCTGCCTTTGTTTTGCTTTTTGCATCAACTACAACAGGACTAGGCAAAATCAACTAAAGGATTTTTTAAAATCTCACCAGAAATTAAATGTTTTTCTTTTAGAAATTTTTAAATTTTTTTTTTTGTATGTTTTTCAGGCTAGTCTTCATTTTTATTTTGGGTTCAGGGGTCCATGTGCAAGTTTGTTGCATAGGTAAATTGCATGTAATGGGGGTTTGGTGTGCAGATTATTTTATCACTCAGGTAATAAATAAGCCTTGTACACAACAGGTAGGGACTTTGTTTTGTTTTGTTTTTGAAATGGAGTCTTGCTCTGTTTCCCAGGCTGGAGTGCAGTGATGTGTTCTTGGCTTACTGCAAACTCCGCCTCCCAGGTTCAAGTTATTCTCCTGCCTCAACCTCCCAAATAGCTGGGATTACAGGTGTGTACCACCACACCCAGGTGATTTTCGTATCTTTACAGGCCGCTCTCGAACTCCTGACCTCGGGTGATCTGCCCGCCTCGGCCTCCCAAAGTGCTGTGATTACAGGTATAAGCCACCACGCCTGGCCCTCAATAGGTAGTTTTTTTACCCTTCCCCTCTCCCAACCCTGCACCCTCAAGTAGGTCCAAGTGTCTGTCATGCCTTCTTTGTGTCCATATCTACTCACTCGTTAGCTCCCACTTATAAGTGAGAACATGTGGCATTTGGTTTTCTGTTCCTATGTTAGTTTGCACAGGATGATATAGCTTTCAGTTCCATCCATTCTTCTGCAAATGACATGATCTCATTCTTTTTTTTGTCTGTGTAGTATTCCATGGTGTATAAGTACCACATTTTCCTTATCCAACCTACTGCTGATAGGCACAGGCTAGTCTTGAACTCAGGCTGTAGCTATCTTCCCTCCTTGGCCTCCCCTAGTGCTGGGATTACAGGCATGAGCCACCACACCTGGCCTTTTTCATTTTTAGCTACTGTCTTAGAGACTTGGTTTGTACATACCTGTAATTATTACACAGTTGTAATCACAGCAAAGTTTATTTTTTAAATCTCATTTCTTTCGTGGAACATTATGTCATAAGTATTTTCTCAAATTATTACAGTTTTCCAAATTATTATTTTAATAATGTATCAGATCCCACTTGGAACGGATCTGCTACATTGGGGATCTGATCCCATGCATTTCCCCAGCAGGTATCAGACAGCTAGCCACAGTTCTCTGGATGGGCTAAATTCATTGTCCTGAAGAAGAAATCCCTGTAGAATGTCACAAACAGCCCTAATTACAACATTGCCAAGCCACCTGGCTCTTTGCTTCGACACTATTTTACTGCCCTTTTCTTGGGGAAGCTTAATGCCCGTGTTACTTCCAAGCTTTTGGTAGGGGCACTAAACCTTCAGTTAAAGCAAGGCAACTAGAACAAGTTGTTAGTTTTGAAAACACAGCCTGGCCACTAGGTTCTAGAAGGAGGCCACTAATTTCTCAGAAACATCACTGCATGATCTCAAGGACACTAATTTATTGATTTATGACAACATTTTTAAAAATTGGGTCACCATTTCCCATGCTCTGAATCAATTGTCCCTACATTGTGTCATGTCTTCTTTCAAGTTGGGAAAGTAATGAAGAAAAATAAGAGACGAGGCCGGGCGCGGTGGCTCACGCCTGTAATCCCAGCACTTTGGGAGGCCGAGGCGGGTGGATCACGAGGTCAAGAGATCGAGACCATCCTGGTCAACATGGTGAAACCCCGTCTCTACTAAAAATGCAAAAAATTAGCTGGGCATGGTGGCACGTGCCTGTAATCCCAGCTACTCAGGAGGCTGAGGCAGGAGAATTGCCTGAACCCAGGAGGCGGAGGTTGCGGTGAGCCGAGATCGCCCCACTGCACTCCAGCCTGGGTAACAAGAGCGAAACTCCGTCTCAAAAAAAAAAAAAAAAAAGAAAAGAAAAGAAAAATAAGAGACGGCTTGAAAACACGAGATGTTCGACAGGATTTACCTAACAGGACAGTTTTGGCTTGATCTGATTTTAGGTAATTACCTCTCTTTTTCAAAGTTCGTTTCTCTTGTGCTTTTGCTGGTCTTGATGTGTCACACAACAGCATTCACCCCCAGGACCTACTGCTCTTAAAGCAATAGAAGGAACAGCTTATTTCCTTTATCAAGTGTCAAGCATGAAATGTAGGTCCACGTATAAAATAAGGAATTTGACATCAGCCATAAAAATCTGCCCACAAACAGGTGGAGAATGAACAAAAAAAACAAACCAAAATGCCTAGATTAATAAAAGATTTCATAAACCCAAGCAAATGCTAACATTACTGACAGCTGCATATCTAATCTGAGTCATTACTCAAATAGGGCAACTCGAGCTGTGTTCACCCAATCCTGGATATTTTCATTCAAAAGGTGAGACTTTCCTGGAACTGGGTTTGCTAAAGCCTTAATAAAGTTAGTCACTGCAAATAAAGGAAGGAACTCAGCTAGCTCCACAGCAACCACACACACACACACACACACACACACACACACACACACACACACATGTATGATAAATATATATGGATTGGATAAATATATATATAGGATATATACAGAGATATATATGATAAACACTTTTTTTTCCTTATAGAACTTTTTTCAAACTTTGAGCATATTTTAAAATGCTTTGTTTCAGGCCAGATGCGGTGGCTCATGCCTGTAATTTCAGCACTTTTGGAGGCCGAGGCAGACGGATCAGGAGGTCAGGAGATTGAGACCATCCTGGCCGATAGACCATCCTCACCATTTAGTAGAGATGGTGAAACCCTGTCTTTATCAAACTACAAACATTAGCTGGGCGTGGCAGCTGGTGCCTGTAGTCCCAGCTACTCAGGAGGCTGAGGCAGGAGAATTGCTTGAACCCAGGAGGTGGAGTTTGCAGTGACCCGAGATTGCACCTCTGGTCTGTAGCCTGATGACAGAGCAAGACTCCGTCTAAAAAAAAAAATAAATAGATAGATAGATAATACAATGATTTACTTCAAGTAAAGGGGTACATTTGCAAAGATTTCCTGCAGGGAAAAAGGGAAAAATATCACTTTTTTCAGGACTTCCCTTGTTTCAAGCATTGAGATGCTATCTTTGCAGTGTTGTCTCATAGAAATTGGCCAAAGCGAAAACAAACAAATAAAAACGAAATTGGCCAAACCACACCTGAGAACTGTTCCCAGGGGCTCCACAGCGCTCAGCCAATATGCCTATATTCTCTTGGCCAAGGAGAGAGCACATGCTTTAAATAAGGCAGTCACCTCCTCTCTCCCAGGAACTTGGCTCTTGAGTGTCAAAAAGACTGGAAATGGTGGAAAGTGATTTGTCCCTTGTGGCAATGTCCTGAAGAGATCCTCCATTAGATCCATGAAGTAGCTCTGATTCCTCTGTGTTTTCTTGTCTTTTAACGCTTTGAATGACCCCCATCCTTCCAATGTATTTTTTCCTCTTTAAGTTAATCAGAGTTGAAAAACTTTGCAAGTGAAGACCCCTACTCGCTACCTCTATCACTCTGTCTCTGGCATGTCTACTCCCTGGGCCTGCCCACCACATAATTCCAGAAAGCACCATTCATATTGTATTGTATTGTATGGAGTTATGAATGGTTTTCTTGGCATTGTTCAAGTCATGGCTCTGTTGCAACAGTCTGTTTTAGACACTCCTGCCAGGGGCCGTCTTTCTAGAGAACACATATCAATGTGTCATTTCTTTCCTCAAAAACCGTCAGTGATGCTCCATTACGATAAGTACTAAGATCCAAACAGGCTTCAGGACAGTGCACCTGCCTCCCGCTGGTTCTCAGCATCACCATTCACGGCATGCCCCTCCCTTTTACACCATCTGGCACCCAAGGCCAGGCCAATCAAACAAGCCATTCTACACCCTGCATTCTTCATCTTTGCCTGATCCAGCATGGGAATCTCTTCCCTTTTTTCTCTCAGTACCTCATCAGTCAACATTCTAACCACCTTCAGAGACCCTGCTGACATTCTGCTGTCATTGACTTCCTAGACCTTCCTGGTCAAATGATCACATTACGTTATCTTGCGGTTGACCAGTTGTACTTTGTACCCCTGATTATTGCACTTCCATTGTTTTTCTCTAATGAGAGTCTCGATCAAAAGTCTTTTCTTGGCTGAGTGCAGTGGCTCATGTGAGTCTGTAATCCCAGCGCTTCGGGGTGCCAAAGTGGAAGGATCCCGTGAAGCCATGAGTTCAAGACCAGCCTAGGCAACATAGTGAGACTCCGCTGAGCACAGTGGCATTCAGCTGTAATCCCAGCTACTTGGGAGGCTGAACTGGGAGGATCACTTGAGCCCAGGAGGTCAAAGCTGCAATGAGCTATGATGGCGTTGCTTCGCCCCAACCTGGATACTAGAGCAAGATCCTGTCAAAAAAACCAGAACACCAAAATCTTCTCCCCTGTTTTATTGTGAGTTCCCAGAGGACAATGGCTATAGTACCGGCCTGGCATCTCCCATAGCGCCCTAGCAGAGCAGCTCACTCACTCCATGCTTTCTATTCAGCGGAATGGAAATCTTTACAGTTCTTTCCAGGGAGCTGGAAAGAGTTAATATGGGGAATCCTAGGAAAGTAATTTTTTTTAAGACAGACTCTCGCTCTGTTGCCCAGGCTGGAGTGCGGTGGCGCAATCTCAGCTCACTTCAACCTTCTTCTTCAGGGTTCAGGTGATTCTCCTGCCTCAACCGCCCTAGGAGCTGGGACTACAGGCATGCACCACCATACCCAGCTAATTTTTGTATTTTTAGTAGAGACAGGGTTTCACCATGTTGGCCAGGATGGTCTCAAATTCCTGACCTCAGTGCTGGGCCTCCCAAAGTGCTGGGATTGTAGGCGTGAGCCACCATGCCTGGCCAAGAAACAGTCTTGCTCCTGAGGTAAATTTTCTTCACTTTATTACCAGAGAGAACTGTGTAAAATACCTGCAAGAGTGAGTGAATTCAATAAATAAATGTGTTAAGGGAAAAATTTTTCTCAAAAATAGATGCTTTTCTTCAAATGTCAAATGACCCATCTTCATTCTTGGAACTTTATTTTCTGAGAGACACTGAGTATGTGCGTCATGTTAATAATGTCTTTGACAGCAGTATCTTAAATTTTAAAGGGGAAAATACAATTATATATACAAAAGAGGGTCATACGACATATTATATTACTTTTTTTTTTAATTAAAATGTGTCACACTGTACCCAGGATAAAAACAATAGTGGAATTTAGGGGCATCATCAGGGAGTTTAAATTTCTCAGTTGGAAATCCTGCACAGTTAGAAGTGGGCTATATTGGCCGGGCGCGGTGGCTCAAGCCTGTAATCCCAGCACTTTGGGAGGCTGAGGCGCGTGGATCACAAGGTCAAGAGATCGAGACCATCCTGGTCAACATGGTGAAACCCCGTCTCTACTAAAAATACAAAAAATTAGCTGGGCATGGTGGCTCGTGCCTGTAATCCCAGCTACTCAGGAGGCTGAGGCAGGAAAATTGCCTGAACCCAGGAGGCGGAGGTTGCGGTGAGCCGAGATCGCCGCCATTGCACTCCAGCCTGGGCAACAAGAGCGAAACTCTGTCTCAAAAAAAAAAAAAAAAAAAAAGAAGTGGGCTATATTTAACAACGATGGTGTTTTATTTTAGTAACTTGTCCCCTTCCTGGTAGAACATTCATTTCTGTTACTTTTGTGAATTTCTGTTGCTTTTAGCCTAATATAGTGACTCATTTTCCTACACTGAATCACTGACTGTAATTTCCTAATAAAAGATCATTGCATTATCTGGCATGGCCCCTTTGAATCATCCTCATTCTTGCTTCTCCAGAAAAAGAATTCCTTAATAATGAAAAGAAGGAAGAGAAGAAGGAAGGAAGGAAAAAACATAGGAAGGAGGGAAGAAAGAGGGAGGGGGAAATGGAAGGAGAAGGGAAGAAAGGAGAAAATGAAAATAGGAAGGAGAAAAGGAGGGAGGGAAGGAAGGAGGAAGGAAAGAAGGGAGGGAGGGAGGGCAGGAAGAAAGGAATGAGGGGGAAAGAAGAAAGGAAGGAAAGAAGGAAGGGAGGGAGGAGAGAGGGAAGGAAGGAAGGGAGGGGAAGGAAGAAAGGAATGAAGGGGAAAGAGGAAGGAAGGGAGGGAGGAGAGACAGGGAAGAAAGGGATGGAGGGAGAGGAAAGGAAGGAAGGAAAGGAGGGAGGGAGAAGGGGAAGAAAAGAAAAGGGAGAAAGGAAGGAAAGAAGGAAGGAAGGAAGGAAGGAGAGGAAAAACCGCTACCTTCCTTTGAGCTGTTGCACTGCTTGAGCGATGCTCTTCTCTAAGGCCTCACAGGGCCCCTCAAGCTCGTGTGTGTGAAATCTCCACCCTCCTGTGGTGGGGGTGGTTCTGAGTCTGTCCCCTACTGTGGCCAGCTGCTTGCTTTCCTGTTTTCATAATCCATCCTCCACAGGTGCCCTCCCAATCTTCTCCCTTTTCTTTTCCCGTGTGCTCTTTGTTCTCTTCCCTTTATTTCTGCATCTTCCTCCTCTTCACATTCACTTAGCAGAAAGAGCAGACAAACACGCCCATCTGAGGACTGTTTGAGTGTCTCTAGAACATCAACTCCCATTGTACCGCTTCTCCAAGGTTCTTTCTACCACCAAGCTACCTTCCCTATTCAGTGTCCATAAAACCCCAATTCCTTCTTTGGGTGCTGTGTACCCCTCAAGTCTTCCATAGTTAAGGAAATAATTGAAGACCCTTACTCCTCTCTAATCCATCTGTCTTTAACTCCTTTAGAACACCTGCTCTCATACAGTGACAAAATGGTGAATTTATCCATCTTTAAAACAAAAAAGCAAGATTCTAGCCAGGTATGATGGCTCATGCCTATAATCCCAGCACTTTGGGAGTATAAGGTGGGAAGGTCTCTTGAGCCCAGGAGTTCCAGACCAGCCTGGACAACACAGCAAGATACGGTCTCTACAAATTTAAAAAACAGCTGGGCATGGTGGCACATACCTGTAGTCCCAGCTACTTGGGAGGCTGAGTTGGGAGGATTGCTTGAGCCCAGGAGGTCAGGGCTGCAGTGAGCTGTGTTGCCACTCCAGCCTTGGGGACAGAGCAAGACCTTGCCTCAGGAAAAAAGAAAAAAAAGATGATTCTAAGACTTAGGTTGTTTTAAATTAATTTTAAGTTATACAAATAATATAAAAAAAATCAAGAGTTATAGACAAATTTAAAGTCTTCTCACTTCCAATCTTAATACCTGCTGTCACCAAGCTGGTGTGTATCCTTCCAGAGTATTTTCTATGCACTGACATATATGTTTGGGGAGCTGTTGAAGCATATATAGTTATTTGATAGTGGGACAGGCGTGGTGGCTCACATCTGTAATCCTAGTTCTTTGGGAGGCGTAGGAGGGTGGATCACCTGAGGTCAGGAGTTTGAGGCCAGCCTGGTCAACATGGTAAAACCCCATCTCTACTAAAAATACAAAAATTAACTGGGCATGGTGGCATGTGCCTGTAATCCCAGCTACTCGGGAGGCTAAGGCAGGAGAATTGCTTGAACCCAGGAGGTGGAGGTTGCAGTGAGCAGAGACTGTGCCATTGCACTCCAGCCTGGGTGACAAGCAAAATTCCATCTCAAATAAATAAATAAATAAAGTAAATAAGTAAATAAGTAAATAAATAAAGTTATTGGATTTTACTTTAGGGTCCAGAACTAATAATGGGAGTCAAGGCCAAATCTTTAAGAAGCTTCAAATGCCTGTTAATGGCCTTTAGTGATATCCTTATGCTGTGTGGTGTCATTCTCAAAGGCAGACAATTGCTCTACCAAACTACCAAATTGCAGTATAGTGTCTGATGACAACTGTGGATGTTTGAGAAACAGCATCGCCCCGTGGGATGCATGGGGCCTCACTTGCTGCTGGTAGTCATGGCAGGGATGGATGCGGGAGGCTGGGATCCCCCCAGCGTGGCTAGGAGTGTTGACTGCCATCTTCCCGCAGGGGTCTGCTTCTCAGGTCCATCCTGCTTCTCAGAATCTCAGAATTCTGTCATGGATGCTGCAAAAACCAGCTAAGGAGGCCAAATGCACTTGGTTTACATTCTTCTTTCTAGATTTTTGGATAAAACAATTTAAAAATTTCACCCAGAATAACTGTGTTTATTTTTGTAAAGCAAAATCAAATAAGCCAAGTGCCATTGGAGCTCCTGGCATCTTCCTTATACTTAATACTTGATGAAAGTCCTGCTAGACAAGCCAGACTTAATGAGGACGGGAAGCCGATATTTAGTACATGGTGACATCATCATGTCTGTGTTTTTTTCGTTTTCTAAGGAACGCTGGCTGCACACCAAGAAATGAAAATTGTTGGTTAATGGATGCTAATGGGAAACCTAATGGGGCAGTAGAGGCCAGCACTTTTCTCACTATGGCCCATGGCAAAGCACAAGATTGATGGAGAGATAAGACCACTGCCAGTTCTTTTATAAGTAAAAGATGTTTCTCCAATAATGTGATGAAGCTCCTTTACTCGCAGAAGGCTGAACCAGCATGAAATAAGGCCAGGCGTCATTCAAGTTAGTCCAATAGCAAAACATATTTACATACATAAATAAATATGTGTATTACCTTTCTAGACAATGACATCTCTTTACAAAGAAAATGTGTTCATTATTTCTAAAAATAGAAATATTGCATAGTCAAAAGGAGAGAATCACCTTTATTCAGCTGCAAAGCAATAATCCACTGTTAGTATTTTCATGTGTGTCTTTCCATTCTTTTTGTTGATATGTATATACATTTTGATTTTTAAAAACATCTTCCTAGGCCGGGCGCGGTGGCTCACGCCTGTAATCCCAGCACTTTGGGAGGCCGAGGTGGGTGGATCACGAGGTCAAGAGATCGAGACCATCCTGGTCAACATGGTGAAACCCCCTCTATACTAAAACTACAAAAAATTAGCTGGGCATGGTGGCACGTGCCTGTAATCCCAGCTACTCAGGAGGCTGAGGCAGGAGAATTGCCTGAACCCAGGAGGTGGAGGTTACGGTGAGCCGAGATCGCGCCATTGCACTCCAGCCTGGGTAACAAGAGCGAAAAAAAAAAAAAAAAATCTTCCTGTGAATTTTAAGATATGTATAGACTTGTGTGGTCCCCACCAAAATCAGAATATCCAGCAGTTCTATCACCCCTCAAAATCCCCTCTTATATCCCTTGATAGTCACACCTTCCCTCCCTCAAATCTCTGCATCTACTGATCTGTTCTCAGTCACTGTAGTTTTGGGTTTTTGAAAGGTCATATAAATGGAGTTATAGAGTAACCTCCTAAGACCGACTTATTTCACTCAGTATGTATGACATTAATTTATGATGTATGTATCAATAGTTCATTCCTTTTTATTGCTAAGTACTATTCCATTGTATGACTGTTCCCGTGGTTTGTTTATTCATTTACTGGCTGAAAGGCATTTGGGATGTTTCCAATTTTGGTGATTGTGAATAAAGTTGCTATAAATAGTTATGTACAAATTTTTGTGTGAGCATAAGCTTTCATTTCTCTAGGGTTTAAATACCTAGGAGAGGGCTTAATGGGTTATATGAAGTGTATGTTTAACTTTGTAAGAAACTGCCAAACTTCCAGCCCGAGCAAGATAGCAAGACCCAGTCTGATATAGTTTGGATGTTGTCCCTATCCAAATCTCATGTTGAAATGTAATCCCTAGTGTTTGAGATGGGGCCTGGCAGGAGGTCACTGGATCATGCGGGCAGATTTCTCGTGAATGGTTAAATATTATTCTCTTGGTACTGCTCTTGCAAGATCTGGTCATTTAAAAGTGTGCGAAAGAGAAATATCTTGGGGCCCCAAAATCACTAAGCTAAAAGGAAAAGTCAAGCTGGGAACTTCTTAGGACAAACCTGTCTCCCATTCTATTAAAAACCTCCCCTCTGCTCACTGAGATAAATGCATATCTGATTGCCTTCTTTGCAATCAGATATGCGTTTGCAATCAGATATGCGTTTGCAATCAGATATGCAATCAGAGGCTAATCAGAAACTCAGAAGGATGCAACCATTTGTCTCTTATCTACCTATGACCTGGAAGACCCCTCCCCACTTTGAGTAGTCCCATCTTTTTGGACTGAACCAGTGTTCATCTTACATATGTTGATTGATGTCTCATGTCTCCCTAAAATGTATAAAAGCATACTGTGCTCTGACCATCTTGGCCACATGTCATCAGGACCTCCTGAGGCTGTGTCACCGGTGCGTGTTCTGAACCTTGCCAAAATAAACGTTCTAAATTAACTGAGACCTGTCTCAAATTTTTGGGTTCAAATTTTGGTAACCATGAAGAGATTCTGAGTGGAGACGCCTCTGACCTTAGACAAATCTCCTATTGGTTCTTGGTACCAGCATGAGCTAACTTTATAACTCAAACCAATAGGACAATTTGCTGAGGTCTGGGAGCACCCCCTCCAGGGAATTCCTGATCTCCCAAAATTTGGTCGAGATCTAAAGTTTATTTTGCTGTAAAACTCCCTTTTTGGGGGGTTTTACTTGCTTGCAACAAGGAAGGCAAGTTTTTCCTGCTTATGTAATGGTGGAAGGCAGGTAACTCCTTTATGGAGTTTAAGCCCACTTCCAACAAGAAAGATGAGGTTTTTCTCCTGCGTCTCTAGGGTGGTAGAGAGCTGTCTTCAGCCTGAGACCCAACCCTCGGGGCAAGAAAGTGAATTGGGGTTTGTCTTGGCTAAAGTTAAGATTAACGACCAACTTGTCTTAATTTCTCCTTGCCAGTAGAGCGCTCAGTAGTCATATGAGTTGTGCGATCATTTGTTTTGCTTAACTGGTTTGTTGTTGTTTGCTTCTCTTCTTGTTGTTTCAGTCTTTTCCACATTGGGTTTGATCAACTCTATCTGGCATGATCAAATCAAAAGGAAAGTTCCAAATTATGGGGAACAAGGCCTCTGAAGTGGCTAAATTCACACACACACACACACACACACACACACACACACACACACACACAC
>NW_022437569.1:0-3390 GCF_009761245.1 Sapajus apella
TTCTTCACATTTGTAGGGTTTCTCTCCAGTATGAATTATCTTATGTGTAGTAAGGTGTGAGGACCGGTTAAAAGCTTTCCCACATTCTTCACATTTGTAGGGTTTCTCTCCAGTATGGATTCTCCTGTGTGTAGTAAGGGTTGAGAACCAGTTGAAGGCTTTGCCACAATCTTTACATTGGTAGGAATTCTCTGTAATATGATTTATTTTATGTTGGGTTAGGTGTAAGAGCATACAAAATGATTTTTCACATTTTTTACATTTGAAAGATTTCTTTCCAGTATGTCTTATCTTAAGTCTGTTTGAATTTGAAAATTTATGAAAGACTTTCACATACGGCTCACACTGAAATATGTTACTCTGGGTAGTTGTCAAACGCTGGTTTAGTTTGTTATAATCTCCTTTGTGCACCTTACACTCATCCACACTTTTACACCCTTTTCTTAACTGTAAATTCTCAGGTCCACATTTTCCATATTTTTTCAGTAGCACTTCTTGAAAAGAATCTGTTATGTCCTGCTCTGGCCAAAGGTCTTGGGCAAAATTAGAACACAGAACTGAAAGAAATAAAAATAACAAATTACTTACTAGACACAGGTAAATATCTAACTATAGTATTATACAAACTACATAAACAAGATGGCATAGGAAAATACCAAAGGCCCTAATTCCTTTATAGACATATAAAAGTAACAAAAAATTACTAACCAAAATTTATAAATGAGTTAAGTGTGTGAAGTGCCTGTGGTTAGAACAATGCAAAGAGCCACTTAAAAGTAAAAGTCTGTGTAATCCTAGCACTTTGGGAGGTTGAGGCAGGTGGATCACCTGAGGTCAGGAGTTCAAGACCAGCCTGGCCAACATGGTGAAACCCCATCTCTATTAAAAAAAAAAAAAAAAAAAGTAAACGTCTGTTACATTTACCCAACAGAGCTCTTCCTGCTCCCCAATATAACATAGTATCTTTAGAAGTAAATTGCCAACTTTTTTTTTTTTTTTTGTGATGGAGTCTCGCTCTTGTTGCCCAGGCTGGAGTGCAGTGGCACAATCTTGGCTCACTGCAACCTCCACCTCCCAGGTTCAAGTGATTCTCCTGCCTCGGCCTCCCCAGTAGCTGGGATAACAGGTGCCCACCACCATGCCCAGCTAATTTTTGTATTTTTAGTAGAGATGGGGGTTTTGCCATGTTGACCAGGCTGGTCTCGAATTCCTGACCTCAGGTGATCCACCTACCTCAGCCTCTCAAAGTGCTGGGATCACAGGCATGAGCCACCACACCTGGTGCCAACTTTTTTTAAATGACAAGTAAAATACTGGCACATTCATCATTATTACTTGCTTCCAGGAGTCTTTCCTGACACTGGTTTGTGTCTCCCATGAAATATAATGCTGAGAGAAATTGTGGTATAGTTTGGAATGACAGTTTAAGTTTGTTGAGACCCAAAGGTAAACATTACAGCACTAGAGAAACTGCAGTACCACAGACAGAAAACAGGTGTAGCACGTGATTACTATTAATAAGAAACACGAATAAACTCCTTTAACTAAAAAATAAAGACAAAATTTCAGATAAGACACATTCTAAGAACATGTTTGAGAGACTCTCAAAATCTCTAACCAAGACACTTGTTCAGACTATGCCAGGACAAATCTACATTATAAAGATTGTGACAGGTGGCTTTCTTTAATGTCCAAATTTCAATCAAAGATGACAATGTATACAAAACAATACAATATGGTTCCACAAAAATATAAAATTTTGGCTGACCGCAGTGGCCTATGCCGTGGGGCTTTGAGAGGCCACGGGAGAGCTGATCGCTCTAACTCGGGAGTTTGAGACAAGACTGGTGAACACAGCAAAACCCTGGCTCTCCAAAAAAATATATGTAAATAAAAGTAAACTAGCTGGGTGCGAGGGCACATTGTTACAACCCAGCTAGTTGAGAAGGTGAAATGAGTCATCTGAGTTTGGGAGGTTAAGGCCACAGTGAGCTATGATCACGCCACTGCAAACCAGTTTGATTGGCAAAGTGAGACTCCATCTCAAAAATAAATGTTTATAAAAAAAAAATAAGATGCTCGAGTGGCTTACGTAAAAAAGCGTGCAATATGCTGTCTATGAGTGATGCATTTTAGCCCTGAGTGAAATAAGCTGAAAGTAACAGAATGGAAAGAAGCTATATTTCAGGAAAATAGTCCCTATGATTGGGTGAGGTAGTAATAACTACATTAAATATAATATGCTTTGAATCAAATCACAGCATGAGACAAACACTGATATTATATAATGGCCAAATGGGTCAATTGACCAGGAATCTATAACTCTTGTATCTATTTATTTATATATATATTTATATACAACATCAGGGCTCCAAAATATATAAAGCAAATTTTGGGAAAGGTGAAACAAAAAATACATCACAACAGATAACTATAGACATCAAGACCCCATTTGCCATAATAAATAGAAAATGTAGTGCCGGGCGCGGTGGCTCACGCCTGTAATCCCAGCACTTTGGGAGGCCGAGGCGGGTGGATCACGAGGTCAAGAGATCGAGACCATCCTGGTCAACATGGTGAAACCCCGTCTCTACTAAAAATACAAAAAAAAAACATTAGCTGGGCATGGTGGCGCGTGCCTGTAATCCCAGCTACCCAGGAGGTTGAGGCAGGAGAATTGCCTGAACCCAGGAGACGGAGGTTGCGGTGAGCCGAGATCGCGCCATTGCACTCCAGCCTGGGTAACAAGAGTGAAACTCCGTCTCAAAAAAAAAAAAAAAAAAGAAAATGTAGATAAAAGATCAATGACATTATAGACTTATTAACCATTCTGTATATAGAGAAATACCTGAGAGTGTATAACTTATTGAGAAAAAATGTTTACTTTGCTCACAGTTCATTAGACTGTATAGAAAGTATGTGCCAGTTTCTGCTTCTAGTGACAGTCTCAGAAAACTTACAGTGGAAGGCAAAGAATAACTGAACATATCACGTGGTAAGAGAAAGAGCAAGTATGAGGTGAAAAAGCCAGGTTCAGGCTGGGCATGGTGGCCCAAGCCTGTAATTCCAGCACTTTGGGAGACCGAGGGGCGGATCACCTGAGGTCAGAAGTTTGAGAACAGCCTGACCAATGTGGTGAAATCCTATCTCTTGGTCCCAGTTACCCAGGAAAAAAAAAAAGAAAGAAAGAAATCCCATCTCTACTAAAAAACTACAAAAATTGGCTAGGTGTGGTGGCAGGTGACTGTAGTCCCAGCTACTTGGGAGGCTGAGGCAAGAGAATCGCTTGAACGTGGGAGCGAGAGGTTACGGTGAGCCATGATTGCACCGTTGCCCTCCAGCCTGGGCAACAGAGCAAAACTCCATCTCAAAAAAAAAAAAAAAAAAAAA
>NW_022437569.1:3490-13919 GCF_009761245.1 Sapajus apella
CTTTTTTTTTTTTTTTTTTTTTTTTTTTGAGACGGAATTTCACTCATGTTACCCAGGCTGGAGTGCAATGGCGCGATCTCGGCTCACCGCAACCTCCGCCTTCTGGGTTCAGGCAATTCTCCTGCCTCAGCCTCCTGAGTAGCTGGGATTACAGGCATGCACCACCATGCCCAGCTAATTTTTTGTATTTTTAGTAGAGACGGGGTTTCACCGTGTTGACCAGGATGGTCTCGATCTCTTGACCTCGTGATCCACCCGCCTCGGCCTCCCAAAGTGCTGGGATTACAGGCGTGAGCCACCGCGCCCGGCCCAACTTTCCTATTATCAAAAGGATAGTGCCAAGGCATTTAGGAGAAATTTGCCCCCATGACATAAACACCTCCTACCAGGTTCCACATCCAACACTGAGGATTAAATTGCATCAGGAGGTTCAGAACATGGACATCCAAACCATACCACAGACCAACTAAGCTTAACAGATAGGTACAAAACTTTTCAGTGAAAAGGAAAATAATACGCAATATTCTTATTTGCACCCAATGTATTCTGTTAGAACACATAACAAGTCTTATTAAAGAATACCAGCTAGGTGTAGTGGCTGATACCTATAATTTCAACAATTTGAAAGACAAACGTGAGAGGATCACTTAGGACCACAAGTATAAGATCAGTGTCGTTAACATGGTGAGACCCTATTTCTACAAATAATCAAAAAATTAGCCAGACATGGTAGTGCATGTCTGTAGTCTCAGCTACTGAGGAGGCTGACGTGGAAAGATCACTTAAATCAAGGAGGCTGAGGTTGCAGTGAGCCAAAATTATGCCACTATAGTTTAGCCTGGGTGACAGAGTATGATCCTGTCTGAAAACAGACAACAAATAACTTTAAGACCAAAATTATACACTGTATGGTATCTGACCAAAACTGAATGAAACTAGGAATTAAAAGCAAAAGTAAAACTGGAAAATCCAACAATATCTAAAAATAAAACACACAGGCCAAGTGCAATGGCTCACACCTGTAATACTAGCATTTTGGGAGGCTGAGGCAGGAGGATTGCTTAAGGCCATGAGTTCGAAACCACCCTGGGCAACATAGGAAGACCCTGTCCCTAATAAATAAAATAAAAATAAAACACATTGTTAACATATTCCTGCTCAAGGGTCAAAAATTTTAATCTTGTTAAGATGCCAATATAACCTACAGAGGTGAACAAATTCAATATAATCTCTACAGAAATCTCAGTAGCACAGTTTTATTACAGAAATATTCTTTAAAAATTTTAAATTTGATTATGAACTATAAACACCCATGAAAAAGAACAGAGGCATTATATTTCCTGATATTAAAACATTAAAAGCTACAATAACAAAAGCAGTATGATACTGATACACAGACAGATAAACAGACAAAAGAACAGAATAGAGAGTTCAGAAATGAACCCTTGTGTATATGATTAAATGATCTTCAAAGTTGCCATGAACACACAATACAGAATTATTTTCAAAAAATAATGTTAAAAACTAAATGTCAGTACTGATAAAGTTGGATCATTTCCTTGAACCATACATGAAAAGTGTTTTCAATAAAATACTTACGCATAAAAAAGTTAACTCTCTTAGAACAAAATGGAAAAAAGTCATGACATGGGTCTTGGCACCATTTTCTTAGATACAACATTAAATGCATGAGCAAAAACAAAAAACAGAAAAATTTAACTATAGTAGACTTCAAAATTTCTGCACATTAAAAATAAAAAAATTGGCCAGGCACAGTGGCTCACACCTGTAATCCCAGCACTTTGGGAGGCCAAGGTGGGCGGATCATAAGGCGTTTCAGGAGTTTGAGACCAGCCTGGCCAACATAGTGAAACCCCATCTTCACTAAAAATAAAAAAAAATTAGTCGGGTGTGGTGATACACACTTGTAGTCCCAGTTACTCAGGAGGCTGAGGCAGGAGAATCCTTTGAACCCAGTAGGCGGAGGTTGCCGTGAGTCAAGACTGCACCATTGCACTCCAGCCTGGGCAACAAGTGAGACTCCATCTCAAAACAACAACAACTCAACATTCAATTGAGTGAAAATGACTCATAGGAAATGGGTGAAAATATTTGCAAATTACACGTGATAAAATATTCAAGTGGGCGCGGTGGCTCACCCCTGTAATCCTAGCATTTTCGGAGGCTGAGGTGGGCAGGTCACCTGAGGTCAGAAGTTTAAGACCATGGCCGGGCGTGGTGGCTCATGCTTGTAATCCCAGCACTTTGGGAGGCCGAGGCGGGTGGATTACCTGAGGTCAGCAGTTCAAGACCAACCTGGCCAACATGGTGAAACCCCATCTCTAAAAAAAAAAGAAGTTTAAGACCAGTCTGGCCAACATGGTGAAACACCGTCTCTACTAAAAATGTAAAAATTACCCGGGTGTGGTGGCACAAGCCTGCAATCTCAGCTTCTTGGGAGTCTGAGGCAAGAGAATCGCTTGAATCTGGGAGGTAGAGGTTGCAGTGAGCCAAGATTGTGCCATTGCACTCCAGCTTGGGTGACAAAAACAAAACTATGTCTCAAAACAAAAATAAAAACAAAAAGGCGGAATCTGTTGATGATGAAATGAAAATGAAACCTCTGTTGATTGTTAGTAGAAAACAAAGATTGTCATTATTTTAAAATGTTATAAATGTTTCTCATATAATTTAAAATGAAATTCGTATCAAATACAGGAATTCCATTTTGAATCTGCAGTCAAACTGCAACAAAAGACCTAGAACACATATTTGAACATCTATGATTATTGTACCTCTATTCACAAAAGCCAAAAGGCTGAAGTACCCAGATGTCTCTTCACTTATGAACATATCAAAAATGTAACATATACATACAATGGAATATTATTCAGTCTTAAAGAAGAAAATCTAGTCATATATACATATATATTTTTTTGAGACAGAGTCTCACTCTGTCGCCCAGGCTGAAACGCAGTGGCTTGATCTCGGCTCACTGCAACCTCCAGCTCCCAGGTTCAAGCAATTCTACTGCCTCAGCCTCCGAGTAGCTGGGACTACAAGTGTGAGGCACCACGCCTGGCTAATTTTTGTATTTTTAGTAGAGACCTGTTTCACCATATTGGCCAGGTTGGTGTCGAACTCCTGACCTCATAATCCACCCAATTCAGCCTCCCAAAGTGCTGGGATTACAGGCATAAGTCACTGTGCCTGGCTATATTTTAAGATAAACTTTGAGAATATGTCACCTGAAATAAGCCAGAAACAAAATGATGGACACTACATGATTCCAATTATATGAGATATCTTAAATAGTCACACTCATAAAAACATAAAGTGCAGCTGGGCACGGTGGCTCATGCCTGTAATCCCAGCACTTTGGGAGGCTGAGGTGGATGGATCATGAGGTCAAGAGTTTGAGACCAGCCTGACCAACATGGTGAAACCCCATCTCTACCAAAAATGTAAAAATAAGCCAGACATGGTGGTACATGCCTGTAATCCCAGCTACTCAGGAGACTGAGGCAGGAGAATCGCTTGAGCCTGGGAGGTGGAGGCTGAAGTGAGCCAAGATAGTGCCACTGTACTCCAGCCTGGGTGACAGAAAAAGAAAACCAGAAAGTAGAAGGGTATTTGTCAAGGGCTGGAGAGAGGAAAAAATTTTTTTTTTTTTTTTTTTGAGATGGAGTCATGCTCTGTAGCCCAGGCTGGAGCGCAGTGGCATGATCTTGGTTCACTGCAAACTCCATTTCCTGGATCCCAGTGCAAGAAATTCTCCTGCCTCAGCCTCCCAAGTAGCTGGGAGTACAGGTACATGCCACCATGCCCAGGTAATTTTTTATTTTTAGTAGAGACAGGGTTTCACTATGTTGGCCAGGTTGGTCTTGAGCTCCTGACCTTGTGATCTGCCCGCCTCAGCCTCCCAAAGTGCTACAATTACAGGCATAAGCCACCGTGCCCGGCCAAAATGGGTTGTTACTTAATGGGTATTTACGTTTAGTTTCACAAGATGTAAAATTTCTAAAAGTCTTTTGCATAACAACGTGAATATATGTAACATGCTGAAAATGCAAAAAAAAAAAAAAAAATTTTTTTTTTTAAAACTGTTTCACTCTTCTTGCCCAGGCTGGAGTGCAATGGGGTTATCTCAGGTCACTGCAACCTCTGGCTCCTGGGTTAAAGCAATTCTCCTGCTTCAGTCTACTGAGTAGCTGGGATTACAGGCACCTGCCACCACACCTGGCTGATTTTTATATTTTTAGTAGAGCGAGGGTTTCACCATGTTGGTCAGGCTGGTCTCTAACTCCTGACCTCAGTTTATCTGCCTACCTCGACCTCCCAAATTGCTGGGATTACAGGTGTGAGCCACCATGGTCCAGCCTGCAAAACTTTTTTTTGACTCTCACTGTCACCCAAGCTGGAGTGTTGTGGCACAATTATTCACACTTAAGCCTCAAAACTTCCAGGTTCAAGTAATTCTCTTCTCTCAACTTCCCAAGTAGCTAAAGCCACAGGTGCACACCACTATGCCTGGCAACTTTTTTTTTTTTTTTTTTTTTTGAAACAGTTTTGCTCTTGTTGCCCAGACTGGAGTGCAATGGTGCGATCTTGGCTCATCACAACCTCTGCCTCCCAGGTTCAGGCAATACTCCTGCCTCAGCCTCCTGAGTAGCTGGGATTACAGGCATGTGCCACCACACCCAGCTAATTTTGTATTTTTAGTAGAGACAAGGTTTCTCCCTATTTCTCAGGCTGGTCTTGAACTCCCAACCTCAGGTTATCTGACTGTCTTGGCCTCCCAAAGTGCTAGGATTACAGGCGTGATCCACTGTGCCCGTCCAGCAATTTTTAAAATCATTTTGTAGAAAGGGAATCTGCCTGTGTTGTCCTGGCTGGTCTCAAATTTTTGGGCTCAAGTGATCCTCCTTTCTTGGCCTCCCAAAATTCTGGGATTACAGTTGTGAGCCACCACTATGCCTGGCTGAAAAGTACACTTAAATAGGTTTAAGATGCTAAATTTTATGTTATGTGTTTTTACAAACATTAATTTTTCTTTTTCTTTTGAAATGGAGTTTTACTCTTATTGCCCAGGCTGGAGTGCAGTAGTGCAATTTTGGCTCACTGCAACCTCCGCCACCTGGGTTCAGGTGATTCTCCTGCCTTAGCCTCCCGAGTAGCTGGGAATATAGGTGCTCACCACCACACCCAGCTAATGTTTTATATTTTTAGTAGAGACAGGGTTTCATGATGACCAGGCTGGTCTCGAACCTCTGACCTCAGGTGATCTTCACGCCTCAGTCTCCCAAAGTGCTGGGAATACAGGAGTGAGCCACCACAGTCAGCCACAATCACTAATTATTCTAAAACAAAAAGAAACTTTTTGATACAGAATTTTTTTTAACAGGACAAAAAAGGAGGGCCACTTGAGCCTAAAAATTTGAGATCAGCCTGAGCAACACAGGGAGATTCCGTCTCTACGAAAAATTATTTTCAAAAATTACCTTCAAATTATAAAAGTGTTTCTCTCACACAAAGGCAATACATATTCATCATTAAACATAGGGAAAATATTTCCATGACTACTCACTTAGACAAGATAAAACAACCACTGAAAATCAGCTAAGAAAGAATATATACAAGATAAGCCATAACCAATATTGAAGTCATATTTATAGATAAACACACATACATATATAATCTGATCATGATAGACATATGGCAGACTTATCTCTTAATTAAACATCACATTGACTTAAAGTGTATGAACAGAATTATAAATTGTATAAAATTGTAATACATATGTAAAACCAAATAACACAATAAGCTGACGTTAAGAAACCTATACTAAAAAACACTAATATGAAACTGCACAATAAGAGACATGTTTACTCATAAAATCTGGTATGCAACATTGATGTACCATTAAAAAGGAATTTGTCTGACTACAATATTTGACTGTAACTGTGTACTCATACAAGGCAAGTATTTTGAATCATTAGCATGCACTGTATGGCAGTAAAATTTCAGAGAATATGCAGTACATAAATAAAATATTCTAAGGTTGGGTGTGGTGGCTTACGCCTGTAATCCTAGCACTTTTGGAAAATGAGGTGGGTGGATCACCTGAGGCTGGGAGTTTGAGACCAGCCTGACCAACACGGAGAAACCCGTCTCTATAAAAATACAAAATTAGCTGGGTGTACTGGCGCATGCCTGTAATCCCAGCTACTCAGGAGGCTGAGGCAGGAGAATCACTTGAACCGGGAAGGTAGAGGTTGCAGTGAGCCGAGATTGTGCCACCGCACTCTAGCCTGGGTATAGAGTGAGACTGTCTCCAAAGAAAAAAATAAAGCATAGCTTACACTGCTAATTTAAAAAACTTTTATTTTGCAAAATATACTTAGAGCCTCTGATATATAAAACAAATATTTTGCCATAAATTGTTATCATTTAGTTGTATGCTAAAGAAAGTGGGTGAAAATCCTATAATTCCTTTTTGCTTACAGCAAACCTAAATTTACAAGTAACTATTTTAGTAAACTTGGTGTGCCTACCAATTATCTAACTTACTTCAGGCATAATATGTAAATTCCAACATATTGTCTGAAATGTTTAGATCTAAAATTTTAGACAAGTTTGAAATAAAAAATAGAAAGTAAAAATATAGGTTAGGTGTGATGGCTCACACCTGTAATCCCAGCACCTTGGAAGGCCAAAGTGTCTGGATCACTTGAGGTGAGGAATTTCAGACTAGCCTGGCCAACATGGTGAAACTTCGTTTCTACTAAAAATACAAAACTCAGCCAGGCGTGGTAGCAGGTGCCTGTAATCCTAGCTACTCGGGAGGCTGAGGCAGGAGAATCACTTGAACCAGGGACATGAAGGTCACAGTGAGCTGAGATTGTGCCTCTGCACTCAAGCCTGTGCAAAAGAGTAAGACTCTGTCTTAAAAAAAAAAAAAAAAAAAAAAAGGAATGTAAAAATATCTAGGAAGAGTAACATAAGAAAGATTAAAAAAAAATGAAAGGTGCTTTATTTGCTTATGTTCCCCACAGCAAGAAAAATTGTCAGCCATTCTTTACAAAAATGCCTATATAAGAGAATCAGGCATTTTGGCTCATACTTGTAATGAAAACTACGTTGAGGTTAGAGAATTGCTTTAGGCCAGGATTTGAAGACCAGCCTGGGTTATGAAGCAAGACTTTGTCTCCAAAATAAGTTCCTTCAAGAGAACTTTGAGATCTAGGGAGGGAGTTGTGAAACTCTGTCCAAGCCCAAGATTGAGGAGTGTTCTTTTCAGAGGGCAGGTCCTCATTCAGGTGGGAAACTACAGGACCCCTGGCCTTGACTACAAACCAAGAAATGGCCCACCCAACACGGTCCATGAGAATTCTGAGCTTACTCTGTAAGCATCCCAAACTCCTCCTAGCCACAGTCTGGGAGAGGTCCTGCCTTTCCAGAGACCTGGAGGAAGGTACCCATTTATAGCCATGTGGGCAGGCCTACAGACCTTGGTCTTTGCTGTGGTCCCTGAAACAGTTCAATGACTCAGTTCCAGCTCCATGGGTAATAGTTCATGGCCAGTTCTGCCTACATAGAAACCCACACAGTGATCTGTGAAAATCCTCTTTGGTATTCAGTGAAAGCTATACTAATTCACATCCTGATAGAAGGGCCATTACATATGGACCTGACTGCAGAAAACTGCCCTAGTATCTGCTCCACAGAAAAAAGTCTTGAAGGATATACAGGAATAAAAATAAAATAAAATGAGAATTACAATTACCCAAGCCCTTTGTAACAAGCCACCTAAAAGTGGACCCTAGTGCAGACATAGCAGCCTTGTGACCAAGGTACAACCCCTCTACTACAAACCCAGAGGGCATCCCATTACCCGAGGGACCCAGCAAAAGATCTTTACCTCTTGAAAGCAGTTTATAAAAACTTGAAGAGGTGTTTGCTCCTTCAAATTCACAGACACCAATGCAAAACTATATCGTACTCATTGTCTATGCTTCTATTTTAATGTAGCACTGGAAGTATGCGGCAGAATCATGAGTCAAAAACATCTTTAAAAAGCCATTGAGGCCGGGCGCGGTGGCTCAAGCCTGTAATTCCAGCACTTTGGGAGGCCAAGGCAGGTGGATCACGAGGTCAAGAGATCAAGACCATCCTGGTCAACATGGTGAAACCCCGTCTCTACTAAAAATACAAAAAATTAGCTGGGCATGGTGGCGCGTGCCTGTAATCCCAGCTACTCAGGAGGCTGAGGCAGGAGAATTGCCTGAACCCAGGAGGCGGAGGTTGCGGTGAGCCGAGATCACGCCATTGCACTCCAGCCTGGGTAACAAGAGCGAAACTCCGTCTCAAAAAAAAAAGAAAAAAAAAAAAAAACAGATGAAGCAGTAATAGACATTACCATCAAGGCATTTTTGTTCGAGAGCCAGTGAATAAATGATTGAATTAAGACTAGTGTGATCAGAGGCTGGACATGGTGGCTCATGCCTGTAATCCCACCACTTTGGGAAGCCAAGGCAGGTGGATCACCTGAGGTCAGAAGTTCAAGACCAGCCTGACCAACATGGAGAGACCCATCTCTAATAAAAATACAAAAAAAATTAGCCAGGCATAGTGGTGCATGCCTGTAATCCCAGGTACTTGGAGGCTGAGGCAGGAGAATTGTGCTTGAACCTGGGAGGCAGAGGTTGCGGTGAGCCGAGATTATGCTATTGCACTGTAGCCTGAGCAACAAGAGTGAAACTCCATCTGGGGGGATGGGGAAGAAGGCGGGGGGATAATGTGATTAAAACAAAGAAGGGGGCCGGGCGCGGTGGCTCAAGCCTGTAATCCCAGCACTTTGGGAGGCCGAGGCGGGCGGATCACAAGGTCAGGAGATCGAGACCATCCTGGCCAACGTGGTAAAACCCCGTCTCTCCTAAAAATACAAAAATTAGCTGGGCATGGTGGCGCGTGCCTATAGTCCCAGCTACTCAGGAGGCTGAGGCAGGAGAATTGCTCGAACCCAGGAGGCGGAGGTTGCAGTGAGCCAAGATCGTGCCATTGCACTCCAGCCTGACACCTGGCGATGGAGCGAAACTCTGTCTCAAAAAAAAAAAAAGTCCCTCCGTACTTCACTTAAACTCTCTTTTCTATATCCCTCTAATCTATCTATATTTAGTTTTTTTTTCTTCTTTTTTTTGAGACAGAGTTTCGCTCTGTTGCCCAGGCTGGAGTGCAATGGCGCCATTGCGGCTTACTGCAACTTCCACTTCTGGGTCAAGTGATTCTCCTGCCTTAGCCTCCCAAGTAGCTGGGATTATTGGCGAGTGCCACTATGCACTACTAATTTTTGTATTTTTAGTAGACACGAGGTTTCACTGTGTTGGTGAGGCTAGTCTGGAAGTCCTGACCTCGTGATCTGCTCGCCTTGGCCTCCCAAAGTGCTGGGATTACAGGTGTGAGCCACCGCGTCCAGTTAGGTTTACTTTTTATAGTGATAGGGAAACAAAAAGAAATAGAAACAGACTGGGCCATCCTTTAAATTTTGCTGGGAATTATAGGACACTCAGTGGTCACCTCTCAGAGTTTTTTTTTTTTTTTTTTTTTTTTTTTTGAGATAGAGCCTTGCCCAGGCTGGAGTGTGATGGCGTGATCTCTGCTCACCACAACCTCAGCCTTCTGGGTTCAAGTGATTCTCCTGCCTCAGCCTCCCAAGTAGCTGGGATTACAGGTGCATGCCACCACACCCAGCTAATATTTGGTATTTTTGTAGAGACGGGGTTTCACCATGTTGGCCAGGCTGGTCTTGAACTCCTGACCTCATGACCCACCCCCTTGGCCTCCCAAACTGCTGGGATTACTGGCGTAAACCACCGCGCCCTGCTTTTTTTCTTTCTTTTTCTGAGATGGAGTCTTGCTCTTGTTGCCCAGGCTGGAGTGCAATGATGTGATCTCAGCTCACCACAACCTCTGCCTCTGGGATTCAAGCGATTTCTCCTGCTTCAGCCTCCCTAGTAGCTGGGATTACAGGCATAGCACGACCACGCCTGGCTAATTTTGTATTTTTATTAGAGATGGCGTTTCTCCATGCTGGCCAGGCTGGTCCCAAACTCGCAAACTCAGGTGATCCACCTGCCTTGGCCTCCCAAAGTGCTGGAATTACAGGTGTGAGCCACCGCACCTGGCCGATGTGTTGGTCTTTATAGTTTAAGAAACACAAAAAGGCCGGGCGCGGTGGCTCACGCCTGTAATCCCAGCACTTTGGGAGGCCGAGGCGGGTGGATCACGAGGTCAAGAGATCGAGACCATCCTGGTCAACACGGTGAAACCCTGTCTCTACTAAAAAACTACAAAAAATTAGCTGGGCATGGTGGCACGTGCCTGTAATCCCAGCTACTCAGGAGGCTGAGGCAGGAGAATTGCCTGAACC
>NW_022437569.1:23919-27105 GCF_009761245.1 Sapajus apella
GACAACTTCAAGATGTACTTAGCTATTTTGCTAAACTGCAGCAGAATGAAATATATTTTTAGCAGATCTGTCTATAGTCACTTGATTTCAGGCACAGTAGTTTTAGTGTTGACAATTGTAAATAGCCTGCAAGTATTTATGATGCTAACAGAAATAAAAATGTCGTCTCTTATGTGCACTTACTGGGTATTCTCATATGTAGAGAGTTTTGCAGCCAACATCATATATGAAAAGACTTATGCCTTCATAGGTAAAAGATGAAGGGCCAAGGGTAAGAAATTTTAATGAAATATTTGTTGCCTCAATATTAGAAATAGAATATCAGTCCACTGTTCTTAACCTACTTCGTAAGCTAAAGAGAACTCATTCAGAATAGGATAAAGAACATTGCTAGGAAGCCATTACTCTTCTGAATGAGCATTATTTGATAGATCTTTTTTCCCACGGTTTAGAGTAAATGAGTCAATGGTTAGAAAATTGTCTCCCATAAGAGGGCTCTATGGCAGATTCTACTGTAAAGGCATTGGTTACACAATAGACTTTAAATTTGCTTACTAAAGTTGGGCTAAAAGAATTTCTCTTGATTGCTTACTGGATAAACAGAGAAGTATCTATGCAGTTGCTAATACTTGTAGTTGCACATGGAGAAATACATCAGCTATTACAGAGATGCAGTTGTAGGGGATTATTGAACAGGCTGGTTGGTTAAGATGAGTATGTGGCAGAAGAATAGGGAAACCTAAAGCTGAGTCATGCTGAGTTCCTAGGACTGAATAAAAATGAAAACCCCAAGGCCGGGCGCGGTGGCTTACGCCTGTAATCCCAGCACTTTGGGAGGCCGAGGCGGGTGGATCACGAGGTCAAGAGATCGAGACCATCCTGGTCAACACGGTGAAACCCTGTCTCTACTAAAAATACAAAACATTAGCTGGGCATGGTGGCGTGTGCCTGTAATCCCAGCTACTCAGGAGGCTGAGGCAGGAGAATTGCCTGAACCCGGGAGGCGGAGGTTGCGGTGAGCCAAGATCGCGCCATTGCACTCCAGCCTGGGTAACAAGAGCGAAACTCCGTCTCAAAAAAAAAAAAAAGAAAACCCCAACTTTTCACGCCTAAGTAACAAAAGGTCCACAGGCTACTCCCTTTGCAACCCGCCCCCCACCCCCCATTTCTGCCTGGCAGATCGAAAATTGAAAGTACCTGTGATTTCAGGCCAAGTCTTTATTTTCATTGGAGTGTAACTTTGTAACTTTAAATCAGCCTCCAACTGGGGGCCACTACTTCATTTGTATGGGGTGTACAGCAATGGGAAACCTAGAGGACATTTAAACCCCAGAAAATTCTGAAGCAGGGTCCTTGAGCTCAGACCTGCTCCCACCCTGTAGAGTGTACCTTCATTTTCAGTAAATCTCTGCTTTTGTTGCTTTATTCTTTCCTTGCTTTGTTTGTACATTTTGTCCAATTATTTGTTCACAATGTCAAGAACCTGGACACCCTCAAATAGTAACAAGTAGACCATTCATCTGGCTAATTATCTTTTTTTTTTTTTTTTTTTTGAGAGGGGGTCTCACTCTTTCACCAGGTGCCAGGCTGGAGGCTGGAGTGCAGTGGCACAATCTCGGCTCACTGCAACCTCCACCTCCCGGGTTCAAGCAATTCTCCTGCTTCAGCCTCCTGAGTAGCTGGGACTACAGGCGCATGCCACCACGCCCAGCTAATTTTTGTACTTTTAGTAGAGATGGGGTTTCACCATGTTGACCAGGATGGTCTCGATTTCTTGACCTCAGGAGTTGCCCGCCTCAGCCTCCCAAAGTGCTGGGATTACAGGCTTGAGCCACCGTGCCTGGCTGCTAATTATTTAATTTTAGTTGGTTGTTCATGAAAACCCTGGCTAAAAAGCATGCTTCAAACTCTTGGTATTATCCTTGTAATAGTCAAAATAGTAGTCTCTCTGCTGTACTGTATCTTCTCAGAAGTTATAAATGTTTGCATGAAATCATCTGCAGAATATCAAATGGTCTCTCTTTAACTGGAATGACAGAAACTCAGACATATGTGACTATGAAGACACCATAACCTATAAATGACATGATAAAGATAAAAACCAAAAAGAATGGAAACTGAGAATGGCACTGAGGCCTGGAAGTTTGGTCACACTCTGAGTAAAAAAAAATTTTTTTCAACATATTTATTGGAGGTCATCATTTTGGACTGAGCTTGTGCACTAGACCCAAACAGATCAAACTAAAATGAGTCACTCATGCTAAATGTGACTTACGCAACTGCAAATTTAAGGAAATAGGTAGATCCTAAAACGGGCCAGGTTTTGGTTTTCTTCTGTAATCAGATTTTAATACAAGGAGGTCCCCTGTAGTCTAACTCTTTAAAATATAAACAATAAAAAATAATAACCTGAAATTCTTGTTTCTACTTTACAAAACTCACAGTTCTCCTGTTTCTTTTATCTTTTCTTTTTTTTTTTTTTTTCGAGACGAAGTTTCACTCTTGTTGTCCAGGCTGGAGTGCAATGGTGTGATCTTGGCTCACTGCAAACTCCGCCTCCTAGGTTTAAGCAAGTCTCCTGCCTCAGCCTCCTGAATAGCTGGGATTACAGGCACCCACCACCATGCCTGGCTAATTTTTAGTATTTTTAGTGGAGATAGGGTTTCTCCATGTTGGTCAGGCTGGTCTCGAACTCCTGACTTCAGATGATCCGCCTGCCTTGGCCTCCCAAAGTGCTGGGATTACAGGTTTGAGCCACGACACCCAGCCAATTCTCCTATTTGACAGTGGGATTTGAGACTAATTGGGTTAATTGAATTGTTACAATCAATTCCACTTGTTTCTTTTTAAAGTTTGGCAACTAGAAAATTTAAAATCATTTGTGGCTCATATTTTATTTCAGAGGATTGTCTCCTTTCTAAAATCTCTGGCTGCCTGCTCCGAGGACCAGAAGCCAGGAAGGTAAAAAAGCTAAAATTCTTCTTTCCATTTGTGAATAGACATACAGCATATTACTTATACACTTATATAACTTTGTACATAAGATTAAAGGCAAATACCCACTGGGGTGGGCCTAGCTCAACTCAGGGAGGAAGCCCTGCCTGAAAAGTCTGCAAGCCTAGACTGTCACTCTTTCTTCATTCAGCCCGGCGTCTGATCACATCTTCTGTCACTCAGGGTCTGAGA
>NW_022437569.1:27205-36490 GCF_009761245.1 Sapajus apella
TTTTTTTTGTTTTTTTTTTTTTTGAGACGGAGTTTCGCTGTTGTTGCCCAGACTGGAGTGCAATGGCACGATCTCGGCTCACCGCAACCTCCGCCTCCTGGGTTCAAGCAATTCTCCTGCCTCAGCCTCCCGAGTAGCTGGGACTACAGGCACGCACCATCATGCCCAGCTAATTTTTTGTATTTTTAGTAGAGACGGGGTTTCACCATGTTGACCAGGATGGTCTTGATCTCTTGACCTCGTGATCCACCCGCCTCGGCCTCCCAAAGTGCTGGGATTACAGGCTTGAGCCACCATGCCTGGCCCCTAATTCACATTATTAACTATTTGTCCTTTAGTATACATTTTTGATATCATATTTTAATCTTTTTTTGACACAGCATTGGATGGCACATTTAAAAAGATTTATTTTCTGTTGTAAATATATGCCATGAGAAAAAAGCAAAGAATAATCCCATGACACTGTATTGTAAAGAAAAATCTGTCTTTTTTTTTTTTTTTAATATATATTCCCTACGTACAGAGATTTTCTAAGAATGTTTTGGGGTCAAAGTTTTTTTAATTGAATCTTTTTTTTTTAATTAATTTTTTTTTTTGAAAGATGGGGTTTCACCATGATGTCCAGGCTGGTCTTGAACTCCGGACCTCAGGTGATCCACCCACCTCAGCCTCCCAAAGTGCTAGGATTACAGGCATGAGGCACCGCGCCCGGCCCTTTATTGAATCTTTATAGGGTTATGTGTCCTCCTCATCCACCCTTTAGTTTTTTCCTGGTCCTGGGTTTCAGTACTGTCTCTGAATAAATGAAGATATCAGCCATGACTCTGTCTGCTAGAGTGTCTAATGAATATTAGTTCCTGGGTCATTTTTTCTCATAGGACAACCCGAGGTATGAAGTGAGGCTTCTCAAAGGAATAGGTGGATGCCCAGGAGCTGAGATAAATTTTTTGGTGCACTCCTCCTTTGAAAAGCTAATTCCTTGAGGTGTTGTCTTCCCTTATCCCACTTTTCATTTCTTTCTTTTTTTTTTTTTTTTTTGAGACGGAGTTTCACTCATGTTACCCAGGCTGGAGTGCAATGGCGCGATCTCGGCTCACCACAACCTCCGCCTCCTGGGTTCAGGCAATTCTCCTGCCTCAGCCTCCTGAGTAGCTGGGATTACAGGCACACACCACCATGCCCAGCTAATTTTTTGTATTTTTTAGTAGAGACGGGGTTTCACCATGTTGACCAGGATGGTCTCGATCTCTTGACCTCGTGATCCACCCGCCTTGGCCTCCCAAAGTGCTGGGATTACAGGCTTGAGCCACCACGCCCGGTCCACTTTTCATTTCTTGGAGACACTGCTGATCAGCCAATAGATGCTAATACTGAGGAAAAAACAAGCAATTTCTGCCCCCAGATTCTCTGATATTTGTGGGAAAAAATAAATCGTAACCGAAAAGTAAAGAAAACAAACAAACAAACAAAAAACAAAAAAACTCATCCCAGAGAGATCATTCGAGAACTTGCAGAGTGAGTGACTGGGGCATAGTGCAGTGTCTCCTGAGAGGGTGATCATGGAGTACGTAAGGGAGCAGGATGGGGTGGAAGAATCTCTAAAGTGACTGGATGGCCTGACTTGACACGAGTCAGACACGTCTGTTTTGCGTGCGCGCGCGTGTGTGTGTGTGTGTGTGTGTGTGTGTGTTTTGAGATGGAGTCTCACTCTGTCGCCCAAGCTGGAGTGTAATGGCGCGATCTCTGCTCACTGCAACCTCTGCCTCCAGGGTTCAAGCGATTCTCCTGCCTCAGTCTCCCGAGTAGCTGAAATTACAGACATGTACCACCGCGCCTGGCTAATTTTTAAAAATATTTTTAGTAGAGACAGGGTTTCAACATGTTGTTCAAACTGGCCTCGAACTCCTGACCTTGTGATCCATCTGCCTCAGCCTCCCAAAGTGTTGGGATTACAGGGGTCAGCCACTGCGCCCAGCTTGACACATCTGTTTTTAATCAGCACTGCCACTCCCTGGGTTTATCACCTTGAAAAGATTGGTTCACTTATATAGACTTCAGGTTTTTATTTTTTTTATTTATTTTTTTTTTTGAGACAGAGTTTCGCTCTTGTTACCCAGGCTGGAGTGCAATGGCGCAATCTCGGCTCACCGCAACCTCCACCTCCTGGGTTCAAGGAATTCTCCTGCCTCAGCCTCCCCAGTAGCTGGGACTACAGGCACGCGCCACCATGCCCAGCTAATGTTTTGTATTTTTAGTACAGACGGGGTTTCACCATGTTGACCAGGATGCTCTCGATCTCTTGACCTCGTGATCCACCCGCCTCGGCCTCCCAAAGTGCTGGGATTACAGGCTTGAGCCACCGCGCCCGGCCCAGGTTTTTAAATATAAATTGAATTTTATTAGTAAAGGTTGAAAGGTACAAAAATATTTACAAAGGACATGCTAGTGATGGGTTTCAAAAAAAATCTATTTTTTTTTTTTTGTTAAAAATTCTCATTTACTTTTTTCTTTTTCTGAGTAAAGGAATTTTCTCAGGTGTGTTTTTTATGGCTAGGTGATTTTAAACAGACTTCCAAGGCTTAGCTTTTAGAATGCTCCAAGGAAAAAATAAGGAAAATCTTATTTTGATTGTAGGAAATGAATACATTTCCACAATAAAATATGGTAAATAATTGGTGAGTTACATGGATTCATGAAAACATCAGTTCCTCTTTTTGCAGCGTAAATTTGTGACAGTGAATATTTCTATTTTATGTCCTGTTATTTTGATTTCTGTTTCATGCTAAATTGTATAAGATGAGTCTTGGTACTTCCTAGAAGTGTTTTCATATGAATAATTTAGTACCTGATTTTTAATGAAAATAATACAGTAATATATTTATTGTCTGAAAGGAATACTTTTACTTTTCTTGTTAAGGTATGAAATGTAAGCACCATAAAATGTTCTTTCCACATACGAATGCTGTGTTTGAGTAATTTTGCTGGACATTTCAAACACTTAGTTTCAAAACCCAAGTGAATAACTTTGACATGGAAATTAAAGCTTGGCCCAGTGACTCCAAGCTAAGGCTAATAAAAAGACTGTATACGGAGGTTATTAAAGGCCCAGTTAGTTCTTTCTGGGGAGCCTCTCCTGCAGATGTCTCAGCCTGCTCATCCCAGCCATGCAAGAAGACTTTATCCTGAGAAAAGCTACAGAGCCTTGGGAAGCTGGGGACCCACAGGCAGATGCAGTTAAGGTTAAGATGAAAGATAACTGGGAGGATCTTACAGAAGATGAAGTTATTGCTTCAGGCAGTGTTTAGACTTCGTAAAATAAAAACAATGTTTGGTTTATGTAAAAACAATTTGAATTCCAAATAAGTATTGCAACAGGAATAAGTACCAACTATAAGATGTTTAACGGGCCGGGCGCGGTGGCTCAAGCCTGTAATCCCAGCATTTTGGGAGGCCGAGAGGGGTGGATCACGAGGTCAAGAGATCGAGACCATCCTGTCAACACGGTGAAACCCCATCTCTACTAAAAATACAAAAAATTAGCTGGGCATGGTGGCGCGTGCCTGTAATCCCAGCTACTCAGGAGGCTGAGGCAGGAGAATTGCCTGAACCCAGGAGGCAGTGGTTGCGGTGAGCCGAGATCGCACCATTGCACTCCAGCCTAGGTAACAAGAGCGAAACTCTGTCCCAAAAAAAAAAAAAAAGATGTTTAACGACTGCAGGGGCCGGGCACTGTGGCTCACGCCTGTAATCCTAGCACTTTGGGAGGCCGAGGTGGGTGGATCACCTGAGGTCAGGAGTTCAAGACCAGCCTGGCCATCATGGTGAAACCCCATCTTAAAAAAAAAAAAAAGAAAAAAGAAAAAAATTTCTGTTGGCTGGGTGTGGTGGCTCACGCCTGTAATTTAAGCACTTTGGAGGCCAAGACGGGTGGATCACCTGAGGTCGGGAGTTCAAGACCAGCCTGACCAACATGGTGAAACCCCGTCTTAAAAAAAAAAAAAAAAAGATATTTAACGACTACAAAGGCAGACAGGGGCTTTCTTTCATAGAAAAAAGCAAACAAGATTAGAAAGATGATGGGAGAAGAATAGCAGATGGAGGGTTAAACAATCAGATTCTAGATCAGAAAACGTTTTACCCGAAAGTCAGAATGTTATTAGGTGGGACATAAAATGAGGTCCTGTGTTCACTCAGACTGATAGTAGCTGAGAATTCAGGAACCTGTGGGAAGGAAAGTTAAGTAATATTTGATTAAGAAGTATGTATTATGACCACTGAAGACAAATTCAGCTGATTTGCTTACTAGAAAAAGAAGAAAATGTGCAGAGTGTGTGTCTGGCTGTGTGGTAGGAGAGTACTATCTAAGTCATAATGGGTAGGGTGTTTCTTTCCATAAACTGTTCCTGGAACACACAGTGGATGGGAAATCTTACTAATCTTAGCTATTTACCAGGATTATCTATGGGCTTCATCTTTCCCCACCTCTTTTTTTTTTTTTTTTTTTTTCCTGTACATTTCTTTTATTTGACTTTTTCTGGGTTGTGTCTTTTATAATAAACCGGTAAACATAATTACAGTGTTTTACTGAGTTCTGTGAGCAGCACTATCAAATTATTGAACTTGAGGGATGCTACAGGAGTCCTGAATTTTAAACAGTAGCTCAGAAGTATGGATGGACTCATGGGGTTTGTGACTGGCATCTGCAGTAAGGACGGTGTTGTGGGACTGACCCCTCCCCTGAATCAGGGTCTGTGCTGACTCGGCTGGTGTCAGAATTTAAATATTAGACAATGAGTTGGTGTTGGAGAATTGCTTTGTGTTCAGCAAACTCTACATATTTGGTGCCAGGAAAAAAAATATATCATGGAGGCCTGGCCTGGAATAAAACTCTGGGTGTCTGGGATGGGAGTCTCTGCTTTCCTATACACAGACCATTTTCCTGTGATTCCAGGTCTGCTCCCAGAGTGCAAGAGGACTGAACACTTAGAGAAAAGGAGCTCTGATGAAAGATCATTGTTTTCTACAGTTGCCACCACGGGATTCCCACCCACTCACAAACACGTATGCTAGACATTGACATGTTTACACCCTTCCCAGGACTAGGCACCATTCTCAGAAACTTCACCACAGCATTTTTATTTTATTTTATTTTATTTTTGAGATGGAGTCTCACTCTGTCACCCAGGCTGGAGTGCAGTGGCATAGTCTCATCTCACTGTAACCACTGCCTCCCAGCTTCAAGTGATTCTCCTGCCTCAGCCTCCCAAGTAGCTGGGACTACAGGTGTGCACCACCACGCCCGGCTAGTTTTTATATTCTTAGTAGAGATGGGGTTTTACCGTATTGGTCAGGATGGTCTCGAACTTCTGACCTTGTGATCTACCCACCTCGGCCTCCCAAAGTGCTGGGATTACAGGCGTGAGCCACCCTGCCCGGCCAGTATTTTTATTCCTAGTGTTGCCATAAACCCATAAAAGTGTCTACGAGTGTCCTGACATAACCCTACCCGCAGGCATTAAATCTGCAGCAGCAACCTGTTTCCTCCAGCAGCTTAGGTTTCCAGGCCACCTGTTCATAATCTCGTAGGCCTGCATGGACACAGAAATAAATCAGAGTACAGTGCCATATGAGTCACTGTCTGAAGCACAAACCAGCCGTCTCTCTCACCCGTGAAGTTTTTTCCTTTTAACTTTTATTTTTGGTTCAGGGGTACACATGCAGGTTTATTATATAGATAAAATTGTGTCGTGGAAGTTTGGTAAGGATTATTTTGTTACTGAGGTACTAAGCATCGCATCAAAAAGGCATCGTTTCTGATCCTCTTTGTTCCCTAACGTCCACCCTAAACTAAACCTCGTTGTCTGCCGTTTCCCTCTTTGTGTCCATGTGTTCTTATTATTTGGCTCTTATAAATGAGAACATGAATTTGGTTTTCTGTTTCTGCATTCGTTTTCCTGAAGATTACCTCCATGTTGCTGCAAAGAACATCATCTTGTTCTTTTTTTTTTTTTTTTGTGGAGACAGGGTCTTACATTGTCACCCAGGCTGGAATGCACTGGCATGATCTTGGCTCACTGCAGCCTCAACATTCTGGGCTCAAGCAATTCTTCTACCTCAGCTGTTAAAGTAGCTTGGACTACAGGCATACGCCGCTACGCCTGACTAATTTTTTATGTGTGTTTTTTGTAGAAATGGGGTTTTCACAGGTTACTTTAGCTGGTCTCAAACTCCTGAGGTCAGGAAATCTGCCTTCGTCAGCCTCCCACAGGTGAGAGCCACCGTGACAATTGAGCAATATTTTATTTATCCAGTCTACCATTGATAAGTATTTAGGTTGATTCTGTGTCTTTGCCATCGTGAATAGTACTGCAGTAAACGTGTGTGCATGTGTCTTTATGACAGAATAACTTATATTTCTTTGGGTATCTATCCATTTATGAGGTTGCTGGGTCAATGATAATTCTGTGAGAAATCACTACACTGCTTTTCACAATGGTTGAACTGATTTACATTCCCACCAGCAGTGTATAAGCATCCTCTTTTCTATGCAACCTTACCAGGATCTATCATTTTTTGACTTTTTTTTTTTTTTTAAGACGGAATTTCACGATGTTGGTCAGGCTGGTCTTGAACTCCCGACATCAGGTGATCTGCCTGCCTTGGCCTCCAAACATTTTTTGACTTTTTAATAATAGTCATTCTGACTGATCTGAGATGGTATGTCATTGTGGTTTTTCGTAACATTTCTCTAATGATTAGTGATGAGTATTTCTTTTTTTTTCTTTTTTTTTTTTTTTGAGACAGAGTCTTGCTCTGTCGACAGGCGCCAGGCTGGAGTGCAGTGGCGCAGTCTCGGCTCACTGCAACCTCCACCTCCCACGTTCAAACAATTCACCTGCCTCAGCCTCCCAAGTAGCTGGGACTACAGGCGTGCGCCACCACACCCAGCTAATGTTTTTGTATTTTTAGTAGAGACGGGGTTTCACTATGTTTGCCAGGATGGTCTCCATCTCTTGACCTAGTGATCCACCCACCTCGGCCTCCCCAAGTGCTGGGATTACAGGCGTGAGCCACTGCGCCAGGCCTCTTTTTTTTTTTTTTTTTTTAAGACAGGGTTTCACCACGTTGGCCAGGCTGGTCTTGAACTCCTGGCCTCAGGTGATCTGCCCGCCTTGGCCTTCCAAAGTGCTGAGATTACAGGCGTGAGCCACCACACCTGGCCGAGTATTTCTTTCATGTGGTCATTAGCCATATGTATGTCTTTTGAAAATCATCTGTTCGCCGGGCAAAGTGTTTAAGAAGTGTTAAGAAGTGTTTTGTAATTAGTGTTATAGAAATCTTTTACCTCCCTGCTTATTTCTAGATATTTTATTCTTGTAGCAACTATGAATTGTGGTTTTGATTTGGTTTTCGGCTTGGGTGTTGTTAATGTACAGGAATGCTATTGATTTTTGTACATTCATTTTGTATCCTTAAACTTTGCTGAAGTTGTCAGTTTAAAGAGCTTTTCAGCCAAGACTATAGTGTTTTCTAGATAGAGAATTATGTCATCTGCAAATAGTCAGAGTTTCTCTCTTCCTGTTTGGATGTCTTTTATTTGTTTTGTTTTGTTTTTTTTCCTGTCCCAACATCTTTTAATACAGGTGGATGGATAAAAACATGAATATAAACACATGGATATAGGTATCTCTGAAGCAGTGTGACATAAAATAATATCTATATATACAACACTCCTCTGCAAATAGCAAATGTAAACTAAAAGATAACCAACAGATCATCTTGTTTATCTCGCTATCACTTCTTAATCTATAACATCTCCCTCCTATATATGAATCCATGCAAGGAAGCAGTACTAGCTGCCCGACAAGAGGGTAGCTCCCTTGGGTGACTTACTGAGACCCTGTTTTCATTTGGATCTGAGCTGTCCTACCCGCTTCACTGCAATCTGGCTTTCCCTTCTCTGAGTATAAAGTCTGACATGGGATGGCACACCTATAGCTTCAGTGTTTGAAGCAAAGAAAGCTTTATGCAGATTTTGGCTTTTAATGGGTCTCCTCTGACTGTAGAAAGATTCAAACCACAGCCAATTCCAAGAACCCTTCTAAGAACAGAGACAGTCACTTGAAAGGATCTGACTTGCTATACCTAAATATAATTCACACTGCTTTTCTCTATGACACACTATAATATTTTGTCCAAATATCGTGAAACATGTTATTAACTTTGAAGAAAGAATAAAAGCAGCCACTTTAGAGACTGGAGACACTCAAGCACTGATCTATTCGTAAAGTTTCTACACAGCTAAAGAAGTTTGCATCAAATGGACAAAAAATAGTACAGAAAGCCTAAGTAGAGAAAAATTTAGAAAACTCCATCTCCTAGAAAGCAGGTCAAATGGACTCAGTTAAAGAACTCACTGAATGCAGGAAAATCGATGGGAAACAACGTAAAGACTTCTGCTAGGACATAAACAGGAACCAGTCTATGTAATCAAGAAAGTACTTTGCCTCTTGATCTAAATGTCTGCCTCCAGTCTAGGGCTCAGAAAACAGTCTGGTTATTTGAACTGGTTGTCAATCAAGGTCCCCTTCATTTTCGCTCTCTTGGCTTCCAGCTCGGCCAGCTCTTGCAGTCGTCTCTTGCTCATGCCTTTGCGCTCTAGCTGTTTTTCAATCACTTTGGCATTCTGTGCATATGAATCGGCAACTTCCCTAGCCTCAATCTCCTCTTCCTCTTCATCGATGGTAGACACAGTGACAGAACTGAACTTGCCCATGTCTTTGGTCCGTTTGGTCATCATCACCTTTTTAGGAGGCTCTTGTTTCTGAGTATATATGTTTGTTTTCCCAAAGCCCTGGCCAAACTTGACTACTGCTCCATCCACAATGAAGGTAACAGGAGCATTCTTCGGCTGGGATTGGTAGAAGAGCAGCAGTCCACATTTTGCACATTTCTTCCTGTACTGTCGTTCAAAGCCTTCAGGTCTCCGCAGATACGTAGTCTCCTCGTCTTCTGTGTTACAAAACTTATGGGCATGTTTGGCAGCATCAATCACACGGGACCGGTCCCGGGGCCTCATGGGCAGTTTCTCCAACTGGCAGTCCAGCACTAGGACCATCTGGCCGCACAAACAGTAGTACACGTGGAGGGGCTTCTCGCCGTCGTCATACTCCTCCCGGTCCCGAGTGTCAGAGCAGACTACTGACCTAGACACTACTTTCGGCATAGTTCCCAAGAGCACCCTGGACTACGCCAAGATGGTCGCGCCGGAAATGACGTCACCGC